>NC_134480.1:4554110-4708889 GCF_964194025.1 Convolutriloba macropyga
TGATTTTTTTTTAAATTTCACCAGCGCAATACCTTGCCGAAGAGACTTTATATGTGACAATTTCACTACTTTAGTCCGAATTCCAACTATTTGGGAGCTTTTTAGAGTATTCGAAAGATATGATGGTGATAATGTGTTTAGTCCGCTCACTATTCGAATATAGACTCAACATTTTTTTTAGTGGGTTGGGTTCAGTGGGCCACTTTGAGCCTGAGGCACAAGCTTCGGGCTCAAAGTGGCCGCCTGTTTTTTTGGCCCTTCTGCAAACGAGCAATTACGGTCGTCACTTTGGTGCAGTGTTTTGGCGACTGTGGACTTTGTCAGGGCACCAAGATTTGTCCAACCTTCGTTCTTTTCTTACGCTTATGTCGCCTTCTAACAGGTCTAGATCATTTTTAACTTCCCATCATTGATCCAGTTAGGCAATTAGTACTGCATATAGATTATTGAGATGGACTGGGTGAAACAACAGCATGTCTTTTTTGTGAAAAACAGTGTTTTAATACTTTTTTTTCACTCAGAAGCAAGAATTTTTAATTTTTTTTAAAAATTTTACATGCGCAATTTCTTTCCCGAGACTTTTTATATGTGACAATTTCCAAACCGTAGTCAAAATTCCATCTATTGGGGAGCTCTTTAGAACATTTGAAAGATATGATGGTGATAATGTGTTTAGTCCGCTCACTATTCGAATATAGACTCAACATTTTTTTTAGTGGGTTGGGTTCCGGGGGCCACTTTGAGCCTGAGGCACAAGCTTCGGGCTCAAAGTGGCCGCCTGTTTTTTTGGCCCTTCTGCAAACGAGCAATTACGGTCGTCACTTTGGTGCAGTGTTTTGGCGACTGTGGACTTTGTCAGGGCACCAAGATTTGTCCAACCTTCGTTCTTTTCTTACGCTTATGTCGCCTTCTAACAGGTCTAGATCAAATTTTATTGCCCATCATTGATCCAGTTAGGCAAAAAGGTAATGCGTTTAAACTACTCAAGTAGACTGGGTGAAAACCAGAATGAAAAACACACTTTTGTTACTTTCTTTTTACTAGGATACAAAAAATTTTGATTTTTTTAAATTTCACAAGCGCAATTTCTTGCCCGAGAGACTTTATATGTTACAAGTTCACAACTGTAGCCCTAACTCAGTCAAATGGTGAGTTTTGTAGAAAACTCTAACGGCATGGTGGTGATAATGCTTCAATTTTTTTGATTAACCATTCAAAAGGACTTTATTTGATTTCAATTTACGTTTTCCTACCCAATTTCCATTTTTTGGCGAAAAACAAAACTTGATAATTTTTGTGATCAAAAACTCCTGCCGTGGACCTTCTCAGGGCTTTGAGTTTCATTTTGACAACTTGTGAACCTACTGGTAAAAGAAGAGTGGTTCAAAAGTTTTCACAATAGTGACAAAATATCAGCAACTTTGAGGAAAATATGAGTGACAACTCGTAATGAATGCAAAAAAAAACCATTTAAATTTAAATATTTGAAATTTTTTGATTATATATGCTTGTGTATATTTATTATGGATTGATTGCTTTCAAATTTTGGCTCTAAATTGTTGCAGAAATTGGTTTTTGTTAGTTTCTTTTTATTGTCTCAAGTACCTTTTTCGTGAAATTAGGTTTTTGTATGAAATTTTTCATTTTCAGGTTACTTTGGCGATGGCCAACTAGCCGCGGCGTGATTTGACAAAATCCAGGACTTAAAAATGCATCGATTGTAGTTTAGTATTGCTGGCAATTAGAGAAAAATGAAGTGGCCAAATGAGAGTCAAATTCACTTGCCCAATTTCCAAAATTTAAAAAAAGTATTTGAAACGTCTGTTTAAAGGATATTCTTGAAATTCGGTTAAAGTGCTCTTAAACTACGTAATCCATAGCATCAGGACAACTATTAAAATTAGCGTAAACGCAGTTGGATTGTGCCAAAGTATTTGGCTGAAAAAGTCAGACCTTTTTTTGTTCCAGTCTCAAAAAGAATTTCAACGCATTTATGTTAACCCAGAAGTCTACATACCTTTCTAAGAAGATGAATTGCATAGATTATTTATTGAACTTAAAAATTGCCACCATTTTTAAACTTTTGGGACTCTTTTTGAATCAATTAAAACCCATTAGAAACCTGAAAGTGCAGAGTTTGACTACAAAGCCCATTTTTCTGCCCAATTTCCATTTTTACGCACAAATTTTTTTGAAACCAAAAAATTTAAGTTTTGTCAAATTGAGGAGAACAAAAAATTGAAAAATGGGTACCAAAAACGTTCTCAGGCCTCAATAACTAAGCTGAAAGACAAACAAACGTTTGCTGAAGTTTCTATGCGACAATGAAATTTAGCTTGATTCCGGAAAATTTTCACATTCACTCAAACATTTTTTATACTCCTCGTCATTAATTGGACACCAAAACACCGAGATCTCCCCCTTATTATATAACTTTTTGAAAACTGTTTTCTTTTTTCCTCTGGGTTTAGCTAAAACAAAATGGCCAATGTTTTCTTCTTTCCTGACTTTTTTCAGCATTTGTTACATTTTTTCGGACTTCAAGAAAAATGTTCCATTGCTCAATAAAGTAATGGCCCTATTGCCTCTCTCCCGGACCTTGATTTCGGGGATCCGAAAAACTTAAAAAACTAGCAAAATGTTAAAAAACAAAAAAGTAATGATTAATTGGCCAAAAATTATTTAAAAAGCATGCCCAATTTCCATAGAGCATTTTCAGAGACCGGTTTTTCTCGGTTTTTTTCAACTATCCTGACCTCGAATTTTGTGAGCTGCCTTGTATGACTATTTTGTAGCCGCATGCAAAAAATTAGGGTTGTAGGTTCATTTTTAGAATTTGACCTGATCTCGAACATCAGGAGGTCCCGACGCACTCGATGAGGTCAACATCATTTACTGAATCAAAGTTTTGATGGGTGATATTTTTGTCTGCGATTGTTTTCATACAGCCAGAAACGTCAAAGATTAGTCATACAGCGACGAATCAAAAAGAAAACTTAAAAAAGTTAATTTTTCGAAGAGATTTTCACATTTCAATTTTACGTGCAGCTTGGCCAAAAAAAGCGTCCAATTCCGCTCGGACAAAAACTCAACAAATATTGCCCTTAGAGCAACAAAAAAAATTGTTCCACAAACTACAGAATAAACCCTATCTGCTCGTGTAAAAAACAAGGGTTTTTTGCCCTTAAAAAACAAAGAAAAATGTAGTTTTTTGCAAAAATGTCCAATTTTTTTGAACTAGAATATCTCTGTCAATTTTTATTTTTTTTTGTGGCCATTTTGACTCTTCGGTAGAAAAACATTTTTTCTTACTTTCCATAATCTCACCTTTCATTTAAAATGAAAATTGAGCGGGAGCGGACAATTTCCGGAAACCGCGGACGCCCTACCCCAATTTCCATATGGCCGCAGTAGTAGTAGTAGTAGTAGTAGTAGTAGTAGTAGTAGTAGTAGTAGTAGTAGTAGTAGTAGTAGTAGTAGTAGTAGTAGTAGTAGTAGTAGTAGTAGTAGTAGTAGTAGTAGTAGTAGTAGTAGTAGTAGTAGTAGTAGTAGTAGTAGTAGTAGTAGTAGTAGTAGCAATAGTAGTAGCGCCAGCAGCATCAGAAGCAGTGGTGGTAGTAGTAGTGGTAGTAGTAGTAGTAGTAGTAGTAGTAGTAGTAGTAGAAGAAGAAGAAGCAGAAGCAGTAGTAGTACCAGTACAACTAATACTACAAATAGTACTAGTACTATTTCTAGTTCTAGTATTAGTACTACTATTAGTACCAGTACTAGCACTAGTACTAGTACTATTAAAGTAGCGTTACTACTTGCTACTGAGTAAATAGATGTATTGGATATATATAGCAAAATGCGTCATTTTTCTTAGCCAATCAGAATTGAATATTTAAATACGCATAGATATCGTTCCAATTTACGCATAAGGCTCGGAAAAAGTGCAAAAAACATAATTTCGTCATTTCTAATAAATAAACCTATCAAGTAAGGCTCGTTTGAGCTTAATTATTTTCGGTTTTTGTTTTTTTGCACGGTTTCGAATAGAATGGTGCCCGGCTTTGATCTCAAGTATCAAAAATAAACTGATACCAGTTGAATGAGCAAAAAGATTTGGCCGTCTAAAATTACTTGCGTTTATGTACGTAGCAAGGCTTATACGTGTTGCCGATAACACGTTGCTATATATTGGTTGAGCCATAGATCTTGGTGAAGTGAGACTTATCGATAGACTGCACTTACTTCTCAGCTACATTTATGGTGCCGCGACCCGGGATCTACAAAAGAAGATAATTTATTGACAAAGATGCACAGCGTTAACAGCTCTTCGTTTAAACGTTACTTTCGTTATAACGTGACCGAGTTCTAATTATTCAAAACATTCCAACAGAATAATTAAGTTATAATTGATGTTATGAATGTTTACCCCATTTGTAGATCTACGCGCGTTATTTGATTCATTTTTTTTTTACTTCAAGCCGGAACATCTTTGATCAGTTTGAGAACGTAATAAAAAAACACGAAATAAAAAGTGATCACTTAGTTATCTAGTTATTCAACCAGTTTTTTCAAAATTTGATTCCAATTAATAATTGTTTCGATAACAAACGAGTAAAGAGGCCCTGTTGACCAAATTTGTTGCTTCTTAAATAAATTTTGATCTTCCTTAACTCGTGTTGTCAAAAAACACGTGGATGAGAGAAATCAGAAGGAGGCGGCACAGCTCACAGACCGATTTGAAAAGCAGCTAGCCAGAGAGTTGTAAAGGAACTATTGGCGTAACAGGGGCAAACTCTAACAAAAAGAGAATGGTAAATTTGAGGAAATGACGCAACAATTTCTACTTGTGGATCAAGAATGCGTCAAAGAGTTTGCAAAGAAAAAACCGGAAGACACAATTATGAATTCTGTAATAACTTTGTGCCTTAAATTACTTAGCGGAGTTTAGAAGGCGAGAAAACCAACTACTAACATGAAGTTTCATTGTTTTTCACAGCAACTTTTACTATATTGAAACAGTATAATGACATCATCTCCCATAAAGAAACTAACGGTCACCATTAACCCCCAAAAAAAAATTTGAGAAGGAAAAGTAGTAATAGAGTGAGTGATAGTCCCCGGGGGGGGGGGGGGGGGTGAGGACCCCATGTATTAAGATTGGTTATAGCGTCGATTTCCAAGAAATGGGGTCCTCACCCCCTTTTTAGGATGTGCATGTTTTAAGATTAGGTATAGCGGTCTCAATGTATTAAGATAGGTTGCATGTATTAAGATCAGGCTCCATGTATTAAGATTGGGTATAGCCGCCATGTATTAAGATTAGGTATAGCCGCCGACATGTATTAAGATTAGTTATAGCGGTTGACATGTATTAAGATTAGTTAAAGCGGTTGACATGTATTAAGATTAGCTATAGCGCTCGACATGTATTAAGATTAGGTATAGGCTACATGTATTAAGATTAGGTATAGGCTACATGTATTAAGATTAGGTATAGGCTACATGTATTAAGATTAGGTATAGGCTACATGTATTAAGATTAGGTATAGGCTACATGTATTAAGATTAGGTATAGGCTACATGTATAAAGATTAGGTATAGGCTACATGTATTAAGATTAGGTATAGGGTACATGTATTAAGATTAGGTATAGGCTACATGTATTAAGATTAGGTATAGGCTACATGTATTAAGATTAGGTATAGGCTACATGTATTAAGATTAGGTATAGGCTACATGTATTAAGATTAGGTATAGGCTACATGTATTAAGATTAGGTATAGGCTACATGTATTAAGATTAGGTATAGGCTACATGTATTAAGATTAGGTATAGGCTACATGTATTAAGATTAGGTATATGCTACATGTATTAAGATTAGGTATAGGCTACATGTATTAAGATTAGGTATAGGCTACATGTATTAAGATTAGGTATAGGCTACATGTATTAAGATTAGGTATAGTCTACATGTATTAAGATTAGGTATAGGCTACATGTATTAAGATTAGGTATAGGCTACATGTATTAAGATTAGGTATAGGCTACATGTATTAAGATTAGGTATAGGCTACATGTATTAAGATCAGGTATAGGCTACATGTATTAAGATTAGGTATAGGCTACATGTATTAAGATTAGGTATAGGCTACATGTATTAAGATTAGGTATAGGCTACATGTATTAAGATTAGGTATAGGCTACATGTATTAAGATTAGGTATAGGCTACATGTATTAAGATTAGGTATAGGCTACATGTATTAAGATTATTCATAGCCGCTGACATGTATTTACATTAGGTATAAGATCAGGGGTATTTTTTGAGATTTTTTGAGATTTTTGTACAATTTTACGCTGTTTTTTTTCAATAATTTCTGAATACTCTCTTCTGATTGGTTGAAAATACCAGTTTTAAAAATCAAATGAGTTGAAACAGGGCATAACCAGACACAGATGACACATTTAGCGAAAAAACAATATAAAAACAAATAAAGGTGGTCAACAAATTAAAAGTTGACTAGTACTATACAACTTTCGTCAGAGTGAGCAGTTTGCTATGTGGTGCAGTTTTTAGCATTAAATTACAATAAGAAGCTCAAAATTACGCACAAAAGATGTCAAACAGCATAAAGTCTGCTGAATCGAATCAAACTTTACATAAAATTTGCTGAATTTTTGCAGGACTCTTGCAAAATTTTGCCTCCTTTTTGCTTTTCAAGCTAGGTTTTGATCAAATACCTAATTCTGATTGGTTGAAAATACCAGTTTTAAAAATCAAATGAGTTGAAACAGGGCATAACCAGACACAGATGACACATTTAGCGAAAAAACAATATAAAAACAAATAAAAGTGGTCAACAAATTGAAAGTTGACTAGTACTATACAACTTTTTTCAGAGTAAGCAGTTTGCTATGTGGTGCAGTTTTTAGCATTAAAATACAATAAAAAGCTCAAAATTACGCAAACATGATGTCAAACAGCATAAAATCTGCTAAATCGAATCAAACTTTACGAAAGTTTTACTGAAAACTGAAGTCAAAAATTCACAATTTAACCTAGATGTTTTAAGATGATGTATAGCCGACATTAAACAGCAAGATGGCGCAGTGGTAGCGTGCTGGGCTCATAACCCAGAGGTCGGTAGATCGAAACTACCTCTTGCTAATCTGACATTGTCACAGTGCTAGTGAACTCGTTATCGCTGAAAACTTGGAAAAACGTCAAATAATAGAAAAGCAAATGAACTACAAATTAAAAAATCACAGACACAAAATAAACTTATCACATAAAAATACATCCTCAATCTAAGACTGACATTGAAAAAGTATCAGGAAACTGATAACTGAGGCACAATTACCCGAGTGGGTTAATAAAGTCGATAAAAAGAACAACTTGCGTAGCTAACTGAGTAATAGTCACAATTGTTAAAAAATTAATATCGACTTTATTAGTCAGCATGTTCTTTTTATTCTGTTTCTTGCACTGAATTTACGTCGAAACATCAGAACTACTACCCGCACTCAATAAAATGCTAGTTTTAAAACGTGCTTAGCCGATTAACTGGTTAGAATCTATGCTAAATATTTAGAAAAAGGATACTTTGAGCAATTTAATAAATTTTTGTCATAGAGTGCTCTTTACCATATGTTCTAGAATAGGTTAAGTACTTGATTCTGATTGGTTGAAAATACTGACTTTCATAAAACAAATGAATTAAACCAGTTCAGATATAGCGAGATTAAAATATGAGCAAAATACTATATTAAGAGCAGGCACTGTTATGTTAGTTCAATATGAATTGAGTAAAATTCAGGTAAATCGCGAAGCAAGTGAATCTGAAAAAACAGAAAGTATAATGATTAAAAGCTGCTATGTAACTTCGAGGTACTCGATGATGACTCATCCCTTCCATATATGGAAATGACGTCATTTCTATTTTTAGATTCAGGCGTCATGTCAGAACATTCTAGAAGATTGCTATGATTCTAATTGCGACAGCTCTGCATATAGTTAACTAGCTTTCAGTTTAAAAGTACAAATTCATTCCGTGGCAAAAAATTCGAACTAAACATTTTTTTCTCATTTGCTTCTCACTCTTATTTGTTTAACTTTACTTGAATTTTTCCATACAGATTATTTCCCCAAAGAAATCACAACAAGAAAACTGTTCTTTAAAAATTAACGATTGTTAATATTTTGTATAAATTTAGTCCAAAATTTTGTATCTCAAATATTGATAAAATTTACTGCCTGAGATCAAATTTAGTTTTACTGAAAATAGAAACTATTGAATGAATGTGCTTCCAACACAACAAGAGAGAGATCAAGAAAAAGTTTCCATCTATTATTGAAGAACAAGTTTACGTTGTACAACTTAATGTTGTTGTAATAGAACCTCCCACCCAATCAGACTTCAGCTTTAGAAATCTAATTCTCAAGATAAACGATTTCATTTTATGCATTGCTTTTTCTATTTTAATTTTCTTTTATATTAACAGAGTTTTACTTGATACCGTATTCATTTGTGAAAAATGTTGATCAAAAATCACTTACAACTTTTGGAAAAAATTTACAAAAGAAAGGAAGGAATCGCTGATGCTTACAGAGTAGACGAAATTGACGTTGACTCTTATTTCTTTTACAATTTTTTGGACGTTTTTACTCAAAACAACAGAATTATCCGGTTTAGTAAAGGATTTGAGTATGCAACCTTTTCTATAAAAAAATTCGAGTATGATGACTACATAACGAAACAATCTTTCGATTTATCGTCGGAACTACACATCAACAAGTATGAAATGCTCTTCATATTGAATTCTGTCCCAGAAATAATGGAACACTACAGAAATTTGTCTCAATCTAACTATATCCCAATTCCTGAACCAGTAACAATTACTTCATCTCTGCAGAGTGCGCTGTTCTTTCATTATTACAAGGACTACAATGCAGAGGGGGTAAGACTACGATTTGGAATACGACTCCCCAACATTTATATACAAAAATTTAGTTCCAAATTTGGAACATTTTCCGAGATCGATTTGAGATTTAACGAGATGGAGAGAATTTATCAAAGCTTGCCTTTTTTGATCAATTACGTCAACTCATTTCCTCTAACTTATCCATCTTTGGCTGTTAACTAGGATAACACGTGTAAAAAGCACCTTTTTTGGTCACTATTCAGTTTTGAGCTTACGGGTTTCGGATAGTAATGTTAGATTTTCTATGAGTTGATTCCTTCTTTGGTAACTTTACAACTGAGACATTTCCTTTTCTGGAAAATAACGTCACTTTTTCTGCTAAATTTTACCCTTTTTGGAAACTTTGTTCTCATTGGTTGGAGTTTAGTATATATAGAGCTCAAAAATTCTCCCGGCATCACTTGCTTTCTATTCTCTAAAATCAACATCACCTCTGTCTCAACTACTATAAACTCTCATCTAATCTCACCTCATTGAGAAATGGAATTTACAGTGCAGAACAACAGCCTTCTCTACTCAGTTTCTTTCACAGAGGAGACTGCTCGGATCAGCATCAGAGACCTGTCGAATGGTCTCTACGAGTCAATTCTAAACCTGCCTATCACAGTGTGGCACATTATTGAGCACCAGCGACAACAGTTTGACACATATCATCAGGGACAGGTTCCAATCACGGAGAATCAGCTTGGAACTCACGCAATGGGTCACGAAGTTGCTGTGATCAGTGGACATCACTACCCTCACGTTAACGGAACAGATTTTCCCGACAACTACGTTGCTGGAAGCATTCAGTACACATTTCCATGGGAGGAAGGACAGATTCCCAACAACTGGTTCAATACACCCGAGACAAGTCAAGTATCCAGTCCAGAACCGCAAAACAGCCTTCTCCGGATAGTGAGCAATGCTGGCAGCAGTGAACAAAGCGAATTGAGTGTTGATACTAGCACCACGTGGTCATTTAATGATCTGGAAAACTTCGATCCAGCTCAATATTATGGTTCGACTGATATGTCAACTACACCGTCAATGACAACCCCCTCCATAGAGGACGGAACAGCTCACAACCCCATTGTACTGACTGATGAGGCTCCGATAACTCCCATCAGTCTTCGACCTACCGAACCGCCAGCAATTGTTGAAAGAGTCCGTCCATTTGGCAATGAAATTCAAAACTTGCCAGATCACGTTGTGAGAACTCTTTTTGAATAAGTTTGATATTGTATATTTTATACTTGAATTCTTTGTGATGTATTTATACTTTTGTTTTAATTCATTTCTTTTTAAGTTGAACTTTTTCTTTACTACAAACACTATGCAAGCTATGTTGAAAAAAAAAACACAGCAATTTTTTTCTGTCCAAATTTTAGGAACACTTTGATAAAAATTCTGTTTCTTAACAAAAGCGATCGTTTAAAAATTGATTTTTAAGAAAAAAACTAAATTACTTTTTCGATTTTTAATAAAAATCTTTGTTTTAAAAATTGATATTTATTGAAACAAAACAAGTTCGAAAATTGTCATTTTAAAATGTAAAGAAAATTTCTTTTATTTGCGCAAAATCATACCGTAAAAGGAAGAAAAATGAAATTTTTTTGCGTTTTTAAATGACAGTTTTTGAAAATTTTTTCGACATTTAAGAAAACTTTTTCAATTCAAAACTCGATATTAAACAGAAATTCTTGAAAAAGTTTTCGATTTTTAGGAGAAAAGTTTGAAAAATTTTTCGATATTTAATAAAAAAGTTGTTTGAACTTTCGATTTTTAAGAAAAGTTTTTGAAAAATTGATTTTTAACACAAGTTAATTTAAATTATAAAGGTAAATACAAATCACAAGCAAGAAATTATATACTTTATTTTCTAATTTCAAGATACAAAAGAGGATTATCAATTATGCCATGTCCATCTAACAAACAATCAACAATCTTTATAAGTTCACTCTCATACTTTGAATTTCTAAGGGAATGCACCCTATCTAGAAAAGATGATCCAAGGGTTTGAGTACTCGCATTTCTTTGCTCAGCGCGTAGAAGGTGACGCTTGAACTTCTTTCTACTCAATCGTTTTTTGGAGATACTGGGCACTTTTTCCACGTACTTATTCTCCAAGTTGTGCTCTACCGCTCTGGTTAACTGAGTAAAGACCACTCCTGACTCTTCTATAATGGAACCAAAGAACTGATATTTATAGAGTGTGTACAAGCAATCAACTGTTTGATAAACATAAGACAAATTTTCCATTTTCTCTAGTATCTCTTTCACTGAGGATGAAATGAGAATAATGTGGTAGTGACAGTTCTTTAATGGACAAAAGTTGTCATTATGAGTAGCAACGGAGTATTTTTTAGTGAGTAGATAAGGTTTATACTCCTTAACTGATACAGAAATGAATAATGTCTTGTCATTATAATCTCTGTAAAATTGAGGTAAAACCTGACACATTATTGCTGCCATTTCTATATCGGGATAACACTATAGAACCTATATATGGAAACAAGAATTACGGTAACGTAATTTCTATTTTTAGAGATAACAAGTTCTGTTTCCATAAAAACCCATTTTCGAAATGATACAGTTCAAGAAACAGAAGGCTAAAAAAATTCGTTGTTATACTTGTTCAAAATATTTCAAGCACTATTTTTCTTTAATGCAACACAGACGAGCTAAACACCAGGATCCGTTTGAAATTCTGGTTAAAAAATTTGCGAACCTCAAGATTTCCGAATAGATTACCCTATAAGGAAATAACGTCATTTAGCATACCTTTTATGGGTATACATGACGTCATTACCATAAAAGGAAATTTTAAGTTATTGAGAGGAATTGCGTACAAATACATCATTTATTTTCTCTTTCACTCTAAGCTCAAGTTGTTGAAATGTCTCTCTCTAAAGTATCACCTTTTCTTTCGAGTGCTCCTTCAATGTACACTCAATCCTCACCAAAACCAGGGACTGATTCGGTTCCTTTTTATATGGACTTTGGTTCCAATTCAAAAAGATTTGGGAGGTTTACTATGTCCCAGATTTCAAGAAACGGACAACTTTATACTGAACCAACCTTCCAAGTCTTTAGAAAAGACAATTCTGGGACTTTTGAAAAGTACCAGCAACTGCGAATTGGAGACTATGAGTTTAAGAAATTCTGCTTCCTCAAGGAGGATCTTCTCAATGGAGAACTGGAGATGAGAGAAAACCAACCCCAATTCGACAAAAACATAGGAATGGAACACGTGCTGGAACAGTATCACAAAGTGAGAGAGATTAGCATTGGACGAAATCGCAGACTCTATGTTACTTTCCTCCAATACATCAAGGACAACCCAGCTTCAACTTATGTACAAATTCGACTTTTTTGTCGAAAGGAGAACAACGAGTTCAAACAAGTGACTTATGTCAGCTACACTCTGGATGAATTCAAGGAGTTGATACAAAATCTGAAGGACTTTTCTAATATTCAACAATGTACATTTCAATAAATGTGTAATTTTATAATGTATTTGTCTTTTTAATTCATACTATTTGAATCATTTTTCTTTTTTTTCAAACTGAAAATGAGTTGGAATATTGGTTCCTCCAGAAATATTTTTCTGAGTCTAAGAAATAAATCTAAAGTATTCCACGTTAGACTTCACTACGAACTAAAAAAGTCTTCTTATACAGTTCTTGAAGCTCTAAATTTTCCCAAAATTGATAAACTTGACAGTGAGTCCAATTTTTCAGAACTAAAGTGGGTTATTCATAACGGATTACGACGCACTACTTTAATATATCAATCTGATAAACACGAAGTTTCCATTTCACAACATCGTTGGAACGGAGTTCAATGGAGTTTTTTGACAAAAATTGAACTAAAAAAGGAGGAATACAAAAAATTATTGGAACATCTTCCTGACCTTCTTTCTTATGTAGAGACTTTCAAAAAGACCAGTATCACTTTAGATAAATAAAGAAAACAATTGATGGATATTGTCACACTTCTAAACATTTTTAATTGTTACAGTAGTATTTTTCCAATGTTTCCCTACAACGAAAAACGAAAAAACTGTTTCCTGGCTGCATGTAAAATTTGGGATCAAAACATTAATTTGGAGGAAATTGACCAAAACTTCCCCCACGGAGGACTTATTGGATACGGTAATTCAATTCTGGACTTTTTCCTAGCAAGATCGAAAGTGTTTCGTTTACATGCAATTTTACACGATTCTGCTGGAGCGGTTAAAGCAACTACAAACCAAGGACCGGGTTATTGTTACATGTTACCTCAATTTCCGAGCTCATGTCTCTTGGGTCACATTACTGGTCTGTTCTTTTGTATCTTTATAAAAATTTGTCATCCACGTATTTTCAAAATGCTAGACTGTTGATCATTTTTTGAAAAATCATCCCAGAAGAAAGAATGCCTCTCGTTGTACTAGATATTGAATGCTTAGAAGGAAAAATTATCAAAGAGTTGGGAATCTTTAAGGACGGAATTGTACTTGGATACAGTTTTCTCCCACCTAAAGACTACAAGCCGACTTTTCAAGCAAAATGGAATACAAAAAATATGCACGGTATAAATTGGAACCATGGAAAGCTTGATTATTCTGAGTTGGCTTTTATTATACATCAACATTGCTCACCAACAACAGAGTACTTTGCTAAAGGACTTGAAAAATGCAAAATTTTATCACCCTACTTGTGTAAGGATGTGGAAAATCTTGATGATCTTGGTTGTCCGAAGGCTTCCAAACTATTAGAAAACAAGGATGTTGAATGGAATTGCAGCAACTACCCCTATCGACACAAGAAGACTCTTCATTGTGCAGAAAAGAAGGCTCACGTTTATGGGATATGGACTTTAAATTTTTTTGATAATATTTAATGTTTGTATTTGTGATTGTAATTTATCATTTTTATTTGTAATTTTTTTCCTCTGAAATTAGTATAAGAGAATGAGTTGGTCAAAAAATATCTACAAATACTGTGTTCCCATACTTTATTATTCATTCATAGTCTTGCTCCTAACTTTGGTACTTTTTTCAATTTTGATGCTTTTTCTCACTGATTCATCTGAGGGAACAATAATTTGGTTGTGTGTTATGTTTAGTTCACTTATCTTTTTATTAATTTTTGGCATTTTTTTCGTTGTTTACGTTTCAATTCAGTTGCACAGTTCCTTTATCCCTAGGGAAGAAGATAGCGTTTAAATGACTGATCACACTGATAAGGGGCTTCAATTAGGTAATTTTGTCTTTGATGACAATAATCAAGAACGTCAATCTTGGAAATGTTTTGGACAGACGTGTAACCGGTCTTTAGTAGTTTTTTTGTCCCAGTTCTTTGTCATACTATTGATTTTAGCTTGTTGTATCGTAAGAATTACATTAGCTGAGACTTGTGAGGAGACAACAGTTTGGATCGCCATTTTGTCGAGTACAGTTGGATATATTTTACCTTCTCCAAAATTATGAACAAAATAATTTCCACGAAGGAACGAGTTTTTATTTCATTGGTTGGACCAAGTGGATCTGGGAAATCCCAACTCATCCGTGATTGGTTAGTTTTTGGAACTTTTCAACCAGAATTTGACAAAATTTACTATTTTTATCAACACTATCAATCTCTTTACGGACTAATGTCAAAAAATATAAAAAACATTGAGTTCGTTCAAGGTGTTGATTTTGAGTTGATACAAAATTTACCTAAAAATGGAACAAAGTATTTACTTATTTTTGATGACTCTTGTGAAGAAATTTCTAGTTCTAAAGAATTTGTAAAAATAGCTACTGCTGGTAGACATAAAGGTTTAAGTACAGTGTACATAAAGCACAATCTCTTTCATCAAAGTCGACTAGGACGGGACATTGAACTACAGAACACCCATATTGTTTTATTCAAATCACCCAGAGATGTCTTACAAATAAACACGCTCAGTCAACAGTTGGGATTGGGATCTCAACTAAAAGACTGGTATACCACAGCAACTTCAGTTCCCTATGGTCATTTACTTATTGACTTGACTCCAAAAACAGTCGACTCTCTAAGATACTGTACTAACAGTGGTTCAACACCATCTTTATTTTTCCTACCTCAAAGCAAGCAACAGATTACATTTTTGAACGATGAGCACACAACATCTCTCTACTCTGATCGCGTTCCAGAAATATTCCCAGAGCTTCAAAATAACTTTTCTCAAAAATTGTCCCAAAGACTTTATCCAGTTTCTAAACGAGTGCATAGTAAACCTTCTAAGAGGAGAGCTAAAAGAAATTCAAAAACAAGAAGTTTTAAAGTTCAGAGAAGAAATTCATCTTCTTATTTTAAAAAGAACAAGCCTCAGTAAAAGAAGACAGATTCTGAGTTCCAAAAAAGGCATCAGTCTTATATCAATTTTAACTCCGTCAATCATTAATCGTCTCTCTTGAAATGGATCAGTTTGTTTTGATTCCTCAACAACTTTATGATCAAAAAATCAGGTTATCACCTCAAAGATTGGACAAATATAACGAAAAACAGGATTCGGTTCCAAAAAATTTGGAAACTGTTTATAGAAAAGTTAACGCTAAAACAAAGTCCTCTAGCAACGAATCACTTATCAATGAAATTTTAAATTCACCTCGCATTAAACTATCCCTATCTGACTCCATTTTGTTAGACGGAAGAGATACAAACGTTGCATTTGTCGATTTTGTATACGCTCTGAAGAAGAAAAACGTTGAATGTCCCGATATTTATTACACAATTCTTGACGCAATCGGCATAAATCCACATAAAATTTTAAACAAAGATGCCAAAAGCAAAGAACGAGGAAGCTGGATCCCTTTCCAAATCTGAAAAAGCCAAGCTACAGAGGTTGTACAGGGAAGGAAAAGCCGCATATGGTTCAGTTCAAAACCTTCAGAAAGCCAGTGGGTTGTCAAAAAAGAAGGTTACTGATTTTTTATACAGAAAGAATTCTTACACTAAATTTAGACGAGCAATTCGACATTTCAAAAGATTACCTGCTTTTGCAAAACGTATCAATGAGATTTGGTGTCTTGATTTGGCTTTTATGGATAAATTGTCTGAATTTAATAACGGTGTGAAATACTTATTGATATGTGTTGACGTCTTTTCTCGCCTGGTCCGTGTTCAATCAATGAAGTCAAAATATGCCTCTGATGCTGTAGCTGCCTTTAAAAAAATATTAAGGAAGAACACTAAACCTGATAGAGTTTGGGTTGATCAAGGTACTGAGTTCGGGGGAGAATTCAAAAAATTTTGCAAGAGTAGAGACATCAAAATCTACTCTACAAGAAGTGAAACAAAAGCTGCTGTAGCAGAAAGAGCAATTAGATCTTTAAAAAACATTATTTATCGCTACATGGAGGAAAACGGTGATAAATACGTTCACAAAATGGATAGTTTTGTTAACACTATGAATACAAGAGTTAACAGATCGATAGGTAAATCCCCCAAAAACGTTAAAAATTCAGATTTTTTGTCAATTTTTTACAAAAACCCTATTATTGAGTACAAAAAACCACGCTTTAAAATTGGAGACAAAGTTCGAATCTCCAAGTACGATATCCCATTTAGAAAAGGTTACAAGTCTCAATTCACAAGTGAAATTTTTGAAATTGTTAAAATTGCGACTTTGAAACCACCAACCTATAACCTTCATGGAGAACAAGGTGATGAAATTCTAGGCAAATTTTATGAACAAGAGCTTGCAAAGTGTATCATTTAGATATCAATTCTTTTACTGTAGAGTTGGTTTCGAATGCTTCCTTTGATTGTTATCCAAATAATACATTAAGTTCTTTTACAAACTTTCTTCCGGAACAAATTAATCTCGAAGGAGAATGGGAGGTTGCAATTACAGAACTATCTTATCCTTCCTTGTACCAAAACATCACGGAAGGGAAATTTTTCTATTTAGATGAAGCAAAACCGAATACAAAACCATCAGACTATTACACACTTGATCCAGGTCTATATCCTTCGATCTCTGATATTGTAAACGAAATGAACAAAAAAGTTCAGGAACGAGAAAAGTATGAAAAAACACCAATCAGATTACACGTTAACAAAATTACACAGCGAATTTCTTTGAGTCTTCCCAATGAGAATTCTTTACTTGTTATATTTAGTGCTGATCTTTGTCATGTCTTTGGATGTGAAGAAGCTGTTTATGGGATGGGTGTTTTCATGAGTGGTGCTGGTCCACATTTTCCCAAGTTCCCATATGACATTGTACGAATACATACATTGATGATATATAGTGATATTGTTGAATACAACATTGTGGGTGATACAAAAGCTGCTCTTTTACGATGCATTCCTTTTATATCAAAGGTTAAGAATGGAGACATCATCTCAACTGGCCAATACATGAATTATCAAAATTTTCCAAACCTACAGTTTAAAAAAATTCTGAAAAATTCATTCCACAGCATAAAAATAGAGCTCCGAGACTCTTATGGTGAAAAAGTACCTTTCAACTCTGTTGGAGTAACTAGAGCAGTACTAATGTTTAGAAAAACTTCTGAAAATCATTTTTAGAATTAAGACTGTAAAAAATGGTTGCTGATAGTGATTTACCGTATTTTCGCGGATATGCCAGACAAAGGGGTAGGGGTTTTGGAGCTTTAGCGCAAACAATTGGGAGGACAGCAATTCCGTTTTTGAGACGATATGTTGTCCCAGCAGCAAAAAGAGTGGGAGCTGATTTAATTGAAATGGCTGCTCCTGAAATTGGAAATGTTTTGACTGGGAAGAAAAAACTCAAATCTGTCGCTGCTGATGTTGGGAAGAAAACTTTACGTAAACAGCTAGGTGCAGGAAAAACAAGAAAACGTCGCATTATTCGTAGATCACCTCCAAAAATCAGTCGACGTCGTCGAACGAGAAAAGATATATTTGCTAATCTAAAATGAATTCCAGATCAACAAACGATTCCAATTTTCGATATGGACACTTTACAAACTCTTGCTTGGAGATTTTTGACAAAATTCCTGTTTTGGAACCAATTGAGTCTTCTCATGTTCAAGAAGTTTATCCTAGTACTTCACTGGATGAAAGCAGCATTGAATTTGAATTTGAAACAGATAGAAGCATCTATCTTGATATGAGAGATATCCACCTTCAAATCAAAGTTGGACTACAAAAGGGAAGATTGTTTGATGACTTTATGAAAAAAGATGAGCATGGAAAACCAGATATGGGTATGTCTTTCACAGATGACGATTTACATTATCTAACTCATGTCAACAATATTTTACACTCACTCTTCTCCAATTGTGAAGTGTATCTGAACAATCAACAAGTGTACAACTCAAATGGTCTCTATGGACACAAGGCTTTAATTTCCAATGAATTTAATGCTTCAACGAGAAATAATGAAGGCATTTTGGCTTGTCATGGATACGAATTTGAAAAAGAACCCAGTGATTATGAGAAGAGCCCGTTTATAGAGCGAGAGGAAGAACTTCTGCTAAAAAATGGAAGCACTTACTACGGTAAATTAGCTATTGACCTGTTTCAATGTGAAAAGTTACTGCTTCCAAATACAAAAGTCAGATTGAAATTGATTCGTGCAAGACCTAATTTTTACATGATTTCCTACAATCCTCACGTTTCCCTTAAGGTTCTTGACTGTTCCTTATTTACACGACGCGTGGTTGTTAACGAAGTGTATCACCAGACTATCAAATACCAATTAACTCATCAACCTGCTTGTTACAACTTTATGGAAACCATTGCACGTACATTTATTATTCCCTCAGGACAGAACCAGTTTATTCAGGAAAATGTTTTTAACAATGCTCCAATCAGAAGAGTAGCTATTGCGATGAACACCAATTCGGCATTCACAGGACATTTTCAAGAAAATCCTTTCCATTATCAGAAATTTGGTTTGCGAGAACTTAGAATTGTTCGCGGAGGTAGAGCTATAGTATCGCTTGATACAACTAATGACTGTAGAGCATACGTAACAACAATGAAAGCAATGAATTTTAACGAGGAAATTCCTGCGTTACCGAATCATCAGTTTCAGAACCACTACATACTTGTATTTGATCTCACTTCACTTCAAGATGCTGGCGAAAATACTCATTATCCTGAACTCAGTGGAGAAAGTATTCGATTGGAAATGTTTTTTGATCGTTCACTAAGAAACGTAACAGAAATCATTGTTCTGGGAGAAAGGATGTCCACTGTCAAAATTGATCAGTTTGGGACTGTTGCTAAAAATGTCTAATAATTTTTCATCTTTTTTTCAATTTTATGTACTTTGTTGGAACATTTGTAGGCTTAGCCTCTCTATCTAGCTGTTGTTCTCTACATCAATTGTTAATTAACTAATGGATGTGAACTGGGGAAGACTAACTTCAAATATATATATTTATATTCCTTTGCTAATTTTCCTTGGACTTTTTATAATTATCGTTTTGTTTCATCCCAGCACCCAGGACGAAACGGCTGACAAAATCACAAAATCCAAAGATTGTTGCTTCTCTCAACAGAACGAAAGTTTTCAACTTGATTGCTCTGTCAGGAATCCTTGTACAAGCGGAGCTTGTGAGATAAAGAAAAGAAAACTTATTTGTCATGGATAACACCTCACTTCGTGACATTATTGAACGTATTCCAGAGCTTAAATTCCGGTATATTGGATCCTTTCCAGCAGATTTTGTCCCAAATTTGCCCAAATTTACTTTTGCAATCATCAACACTTCCCCAAGCAGTGAAGCTGGTGAACATTGGATAATGATTGGTCGCCTCAATAGGAACTATTACTATGCGGATTCTCTAGCACGATCAATCACACATTACAAATTTTTGAATAAAAAGTATCAGAAAATGATACACAGACCACTCCAGAAAATGGAAAACTTGTGTGGATTCTACACTATTTATGCTGCTTTTCATCTATTTAAATTTTTACAAACAAACTTGAACAATGTTCATGATGTGCATGTACTAAATTTTATTAGTAATTATATGTAAATTTGGTTACTGGGGTATACACTAAGCTGGTGCCCAATAAAGTCGACATTAGTTTTTAACAATTGTACCTTTTACTCAGTTAGCTACGCAAGTTTTTCCTTTTTGTCGACTTTATTAACCCACTCGGCTAAATGTACCTCGGTTTTCACTTATTTTAATAACAATTTATACCAATTTAATGTAAATGTTCGAGTGATTTTGTATTTTGATGTGCATAATTTATACTGTGTCTGTTATCTATAACTTTTTATATTCAATTTTTTCAAAAAAGCTGTCATTTTTAACCAATCAGAAGAGAGTAATTGGAAATTATTGAAAAAACGACGTAAAAATGTACAAAAATCTCAACAATTTTTCAAAAAATTCCCCCTAATCTTAATATATGTCAACGGATATAAATAATTTTAAAACATGTCGACCGCTATAGCTAATCTTAATACATGTCGACCGCTATAACTAATCTTAATACATGTCGACCGCTATAACTAATCTTAATACATGTCGACCGCTATAACTAATCTTAATACATGTCGACCGCCATAACTAATCTTAATACATGTCGACTGCTATAACTAATCTTAATACATGTCTACCGCTATAACTAATCTTAATACATGTCGTCCGCTATAGCTAATCTTAATACATGGCGGCTATACCCAATCTTATTACATGGCGGCTATACCTAATCTTAATACATGGCGGCTATACCCAATCTTATTACATGGCGGCTATACCTAATCTTAATACATGGCGGCTATACCCAATCTTAATACATGGAGCCTAATCTTAATACATGCAACCTATCTTAATACATTGAGACCGCTATACCTAATCTTAAAACATGCACATCCTAAAAAGGGGGTGAGGACCCCATTTCTTGGAAATCGACGCTATAACCAATCTTAATACATGGGGTCCTCACCCCCCCGGGGACTATCACTCACTCTATTACTACTAGGAAATACATCGGTTTTGAAAAATTTTGGTGAAATTTTGGAAATTCAAAAAATTTGTCTAATACGGTTTATATAGCAATCGGTCATCGACAATCCCCCCACAACTGTAATACTGAGACGAAAAAAAAAACATCGATTTTAGAAATTTTCGGAGGAATTTTAGAAATTTTGAATAAAAAGATCAAGTCGGTTCGTATATCAAAAATAACCTCTGATAAAGAGATAATTGAGAGAACACAATGCTAAATTGTTCAATGTTGAAAGTTATTGGTCAAATTTGTTGCAATTAAAAAAAACAGAAATATAAATCCGATTATTGATAAACCGTTCTTTTATGTACGAAACCATCCAGTTTTCTGGAATAACGTTCCAAAATCAAGAATTTGCAAAAAATTTGACCAAAGTTTGAAAAAAATGGACAAAATTATATAATATTGACAATTTCGTGAAAATTATCCTTTTTTCAATCCAAAGATGCGTTTAATGAGTGACACTCAATACATAGAAAAAAAGTGTGAAAAAATTCACAACATCCGGCCCGCAAAAAATATTTCATCATATTCATTTTGTCTCTCTCTTTTTCTTACCATACCGTCCGCTTTTTTGTCCCCTAACTTCGCCATTTACATTTTCCGTTGTTCTCATAAACGTGGCTCTCACAAGATTTGGTTATTGTATCCGATCGTTCCGTTTTTCTTTGCGTTGAGCGGTCACCGTTGTTTTTTACCGCTCTATTCTTTGCGTCGATGTAGTAAGTTGTTATATGTGATGAAGTACGTTGTGTTTGTTGCAGTATGTTGATTTTGCTAGTATGCTGATTAGTTGTTTTGGTCTTTTTGCTTTCTAGGGCGTGACTTTGGTTTGTTCTGGAGTTAGGGCTATTTGATCTCTAGAATTTTCCAACTTACTGGTTTACTGGCTCCCCTATTGTATTATATTTTCTTTTGCTGCTGCATGTTGAGTGTTTGTATGATTATAAATTGTTTTGGTTCTGCTGGCGTCTAGGGTGTGACTTTATTTTGTTGTGGAGTTACCGCTAGATTGTTTCCCGACTTTTCCAGCTGGCATATCCTACAAACATATTATTGTAATTTATTTAGCTTCTGCTGCAGTTTGTTTAATATGGTGAGTATGCTGATTGATTGTTTGGGTCTAGACGTTACTCGGGTGTGACTTAAGTTTCTTCTGGAGCTACGGCTTTCAGATTTCTTGACCTTTTCCACCTTTCAGTATACCACATCGTTGCCGTAAATTACTTTGTATTTGGTTTATTAAGCCCCATAATGACTTGTGCTAGTTTGCCTTGCAGAATCTTCTCTCCTCCTTCCTAGAGTGTGACTTAAGTTTGTTTTAGAACTACGGCCAGTTTGTTTGTTTTGTTGAGTTAGTGGCTGCAGTCTGCTAGCATAGGTCTGCCCACCTCCTAACTTGTTGTGTGATTGTTTCCCGCCAGTTCTATCCCGTTTTTCCGCTTCGTCGCGCTCCGTCTGCCCGACCTATCCTTCCGTCCGCTTCTTTTCCCGTTTCACCGTGCGTCATTCGCCTGGTTTTTCAATCCCGTCCGTCTAGTCCTGCGTCATTTGCCCGGCACTTCCGTTCCGTTCGTTTTGTTTCCTGTTCATTCGTGCGTAGTTTGCATGGCAATCCTTCTTCGTTTGTTTCCCCATTCGGCATCGCGTTGATTACGCGCACGTCAGATGCTCTCATTTTTGTTACTCACTTTGGCAGGGTACTGTGCTACTCGCCAACTTCTTTGCTGCTCATGTCGTTGTCATTTTGGTTCGGTATAACCCTCTTCCCGTTTACCTGTTCAGAAGTTTTTTTAAATTGAGTGAGAAATGAGCCATTTTACGATCATGGACGAATCACAAGAGAAATTGAGGAAGGTCTTTAGTGCAAGATCCAATTTCGAGTGTGATTTACGTAACATTCACAAAGATATCACTGAAGCCTTAGATCGGCAAGACAGGAGGGTATAGGTTAAGTGATTGGTTTCTAAGTTGAAGGACGTTTTCGGTAAGCTGGTACAGAAAAACGAGGAACTCTTTGACTTGGCCGTTTAAATCGAGAACCCAGATTCAATTTATCCTATCCTCGAGCAATGGTTGGATGATGTAACCAAAAACAGTAATGAATTTTTGCAAGCAGCTAGACGCGATATTGACTCACTCCCTGACAGACATTGTATGCGCAGCAATTAATCCTTAGGGTCCTTCCAATAGAAGTTCGCGTGTCTAGTCAGCGTAAACGTGACCTTCTCAAGGCAAAACTGAAGTTCGAGGAGGCTGAAACAAAGAGCAAGCTGCATTGCGCTTCGCTAAACAGAAGCACGAATTTGCCATGCGTAAAAAAGGAGCTTGAAATACAAGTGCAATTAGATCGATGGCAATTTAGGAAACAGAGGAGGTTCATCGCCAGCGCGTTGCCAGAGCTAAATTAAACGAGGCGAAATTGATGGATAATTGTTCGTTATTTAGCCATCGCTCAAGTGAACTGAACTTATTTACAGATAGGGGATCAATTAGAAGCAAGAAACGTGTTGATGAGTGGGTAATTTCGTTTCCTGCTTGTAATACAAGGACCGCCTCAAGTGAACCGAATTCATCGGCCCCGGGTTAAGCAATCACCCATCCTCCCGTTCAAAAAACTGCCAATTATAATCCCCCAGAACAGCAAAAAACCACAGTTCAAACACTGAATGAAGGTGCACGGATGCATCCAGACTCAAATGCTGTCAAGGTTAATGGTCAGAGTAATAAGGATGTTGTACAATCCAAAAACATAGGTAATGTTGCTGGCAATTTGAACTATCATGAAATGCTATCTCAGTACACGGTGCCTGGAGTTGTTTCGAGAATACTTCCTTGCTCCAGTGCAGCAATATGGCATTGGTCAAGGTGTGAACCAGGCGAATAGTCAATCAGGTAGTGGTGTTCAGAATCCAAGGAACCAAGGTCAGACCACCGTGCAAAATGTTGCACCTCCACTACTTCTGCCACTTATGCAAAGCCCCCGCCCACCGACTCCTGTGGTGGCACCTTTAAACTCCAACACTTTTGATTCTGATCTATCAAAAAACCCACAGGTTAATCAGTTCCAGGACCAATCCCCTGCACTCTTGGGTCCGAAAATCTCCAGTATTCATATTCAATTAAATTTCTCCGACCTTTTCAGCTACAACAGAATCCCCCTCAAAGTAACACTCCAAACGCAACACAACTCTCTAATACCTATCTCCCGCTTAACTTCTTTCTATCTCTAAACCCACACGTGGTACAGCCGCCCGTATTCCCGCCACATCAATTAGTTAATTCCCAACTTCCCGTAATTCCACCAGCTATCCCACCATGTTTAGCACCACAAGAACGTACCCTTATTAACCAACATCAAAACTCTCTTCATTCCTCCCCGGCCCGTCCGTTACCGAGTCAAACCACACCAAAACTCCTCTTAACCGTAACCTTAACCGAAACTTCTGACGTTTCCCTCAGAAAAACTTCACAAAAGTAAATCAAGTGACAAATAATGCAACCGTTTACAACAACTTTCAACTGACACTACCCTTAAAGAGTGTTTACTCCGCTATCAGACATGCCATCTCACAAACGACTGCACCACAAAATGTTAATAGCAACAATGCAGCAACCTATAGCAACCAAGTAAACCCATTCAGTACGGCAAATAACATCGATCCACTTTTTGTCACGCCAATTATTCCTCCCATGTACGGTAATACAGCACCTGCACCGTTTTTTGGGGGTGGCCCTCTGCATCCCACGCCTCTGGCGCCAGCAGCTGAAAACGCAAACCACATTAAGGCGTTATCTGACGCAATAACGAAGAAGAGGAATGATCCGCTACCTGAATGGAAATTGTCCCAATGCAAGGGTGATCCCCTACAGTGGCACGAATGGTATTGTCAAATTAAAAGTGCAATTGTAACTGTTAAAGATAAAACAGCAATAGCTGAGGTCGCCTACTACTGCGCAATTTACAAGGATGCACTGAGAACCTTAGAATGTAAAGTTTGCCAACCACAAACGGTCATAAGTGCACATTTGGACACACTCAACAGCTTTCCAACGTTGAAGATTCACAATAGCAATAACATCAATAATTTTTTAGGTTGCATTTCAAATCTTTTCTGGTTTTTGAATCGCTCTCATAAGATTCGGATTTAAAGAGAACTGTGCTTCTGAAACTGCCGTACAGAAGCTACCACACAATATGAAGGGTTCATGTTCACTCTTTCCTGTCAAAAATCACAAGGCAAAACCTACTATTCTAGATTTTAATGATTGGTTCAAGGAGAAGGCCGAAGCGTACGATTTAATGAAGAAATATCGCATCTAAAGCAAAGACTGAATATAACAACAAATCAGTTACAAAGACAAAAGTCGCCTCGAAATACGCCTCGAAAAGTAATCATAAGCCGCAACAAAACTCTCCGTCAACATCAATCTGTAGTTGCATTGTATGCAGAGGCAACCAGCGATTGTGGGAATGCCGTGTCTTTAACGAAAAAACTCCCACGCATAGAGCCAAGGCCGTTGCTGAGGCAAAGCTCTGTTTCTCCTGTTTGCGTGATAACCATAAGTTCACGCAGTGCACAAGTCCCCGTAAATTTAGAAAAGATGGTTGCAACAGCTCCTATAACACCTTAATTCGCGGAGCTGAAAAACTTTCTCCAGCTAAACCTTCAACGAACAATAACATCATTAATTCGAAGTTGAATGCAGTCACTAGCAGGCCACCTACCGGTCAACAGCAACCAAACAAAACAACCACTTTGTCTTCTGTGACGGATGTCAAAAGCCTTCTTCAGGTCACGGAATCGAAACTGACTAATTCTTCTGGTACTAATACTACGGCGTTGGTTTTATGCAATATCGCTTGCAGTAACTCTTGGTTGTCCGATAGTCTTGCAGATAGGCTCGGTTTGCAGGGTACCGCATTAAAACTGACCGTCAAGGGAATAAACACGGAAGAACTCATTAATACAAAAGTGGTTCAATTGACTGTGACACATGATAAAGATCAGGACTTCGAAGCCTTCACTCTACGTCCCTATGTGAGAGAAACATTAGCGGTAGGTTCCGACATCATTGACGTTAAGTCCATACAAGAAACTTAGTCACATCCGGCCATCTTAGATCTAGTAAAACATAGCTGTGTGAACATTGAGATGATTCTTGGACGGAATGTCTACCATGCCAGCCGCCCGTTAGAGTACTTTGCAGCCGACGTAAAGTGCTCACTGTTCGCTGTTCGCTTGCCCATAGGTTGGGTTTTAAGCGAACACTTCCGTTAAGTTCAAGTTTAGTCTCAACGTGTTTCAAAGCCATTGTTGAGCAGGATTATGAAGTGGCTTGTCAAAATAAATCTTGGTATGACATGGAACCGTAAGGTGCGTACAAGAAGGTTGACCCACGATCCGCATCAAATACTTGAAGAACTTTTCATAGTGGCCAAAGATTTGATATTGGTATTTTGTGGGCTGATGACATTATCCAGCTCCCGAACAACTACTTTTCGTCACTGGTGCAGCCTAAATCTCTCAAAAAATGGCTCTCGAGACACAACATTGAGCGAAAATTACGTTAATACCATCTGTGAAGATCTGGAAAAAGGTTACTTAATTACAGTCCCTGATGCATGCTCACAAGGTTGAGCAGCGGTAGGATAGAGAATGGTACCTACCACATCATCCCGTATTCAACCCGAACGAACCAGGGAAAATGCGTAGGTTATTAAATGGTGCAGCAAAGTGTCACGATAGGTACTTCTTTGAATAAATCTTTGCGCATCTTTTCTTCCGTGTACTACTTAGGTTCCGTCAACGTCAATCGCCGTTTCCGCAGATATCGAGGGTATGTTGCTTCAATTGAGTGTCCCTGACTGTGACAAGCGATCACTGCGTTTTTTGTGGTGGGGGACCACACAACAAATGCTGTAGTGTATCAAAACAAGCATTATATATTTGAGGCAGAAGACTCGCTCACAAGCGCTAACTATGCATTGTAATGAGCGGCCCGAGACAATGGTGGTCAGTACTTGGAAGCAACCAAAGCTGTCCTAGAAAACTTCTACATGGACGATTACTTGAATCCGCTAGAAATGCCAGAGAGGGCTCTCAATAGATCGATGGAATTGGTGCATCTTCTACCTTTAGTTGAATTCAAGCTGACTAAGTTTGCAAGCAATGTACCAAGTCTGGTTGATCAAATTGATGGGTCACGTCTGTCCACCGAACCAAAAATAATCGCCTCATCTAAGGAGGTATCTTTGAACTTGCTTAGGTTGAAATTGGATCACAACAATGATACTCTATTTGTGATTAGGGGTACCTACAGTACACAAACTAAGTCTTTAACAGAATGCTTGGTATTGTGCCTAGTGTGTACGGTATTTGATCCCATCGGCCTATTGGCACCATTTACTGTTGGTGCCCGATTGTTACTAAAGGACATCTGGCGTGTCAGCGGCAGCACTGGGACAATGAAGTACCAAAAGACACTGTTGAAAAACACCTCAAATGGAGTATAGAACTAACCAAGCTTGTCGAAAATGTTATACCAACGAGCTACCTTTCGGGAAGCTTTGAACAACTGGAACTACACATGTTTGGCGATAGTTCTCAAGAGGTATTCAGCGCTGTTGCATTTCTCCGAGCTCAAGTTAACATTTCTAGTGGGTCCAAAACGGAGCTTGCATTTTTCCTGGTTAATGCTCGCGTGGCACCAATGAAGATGATGACAATTTCAAAGCAAGAGCTGCGAGCTGCCCTACTGGCTGCTCGGTTGAAACAAGACATCTGTAAAGCCCTTACTGTGCATGTTAACCAAGTTTTTATGTGGATCGATAGCACTACTGTCTTGCAGTGGCGTAAGTCCACAAGCAAGCAGCCAAAATTTATTGTAAACCGTGTATGCGAGATTTTAGAACAGACTAGCGTTGACGATTGAAACCAAGTTGCCTCAAGAAATAATCAGGCAGATGCAGGTACTTGTGGTATGTCTGCTGAAGTTTTGCAATCAAGTAGCTGGGTGAGGGTTCAGATTTCTTAAGAACCAATGAATTCGCGTTCAGTAGAAGCACCGACGTAGGTAAAAGCATCAAACTTGGTATAGTAACTAAGAAAATTTGTGAAACCAATACATCATTGGCCGCATCCGTAACCAAGTACACTAGAGAACCGCCCCCGCAACTAATTCCTTCGATAACTACAGTTCTTATCAAAACTGCTACAGATAACGGGGTACGCACTCCGCCTGTTACCTTCTCACGAATGTTACCGTAACGCCAATGGTAGCATCATGACCGCACAGAGCTTTACAAAGCCGAGTGTCATCTCCAGTACCTTGTGCAAGGGGAATCACTTAATTCGGAGAGAAAAATTCTCCTCAAAAACACATCCGTTAAACGGAGTAGCCGTATTGCTCCGTTTTCTCCTTTTATTGGGCCAAATCGTCTAATTGGATCGGCCGGCCGCATCAAACGGTTGGTCGAATTGACTTTGATGTAAAACATCCTATCGTTTTCGACGCACGCCATGCATTTGTAAGCAATGTACCAAGTCTGGCTGATCAATTTGATGGATCACCTCTGTCCACCGAACCAAAAGTAATCGCCTCATCTAATGAGGTATCTTTGAACTTGCTAAGGTTGAAATTGGATCACAACAATGATACTCTATTTGTGAATAGGGATACCTCCAGTTCAGTAACTAAGTCTTTAACAGAATGCTTGGAATTGCGCCTAGTTTCTACGGTATTTGATCTCATCGGCCTAGTGACACCATTTACTGTTGGTGCCCGATTGTTACTAAAGGACATCTGGCGTGTCAGCGGGCAGCACTGGGACGATGAATTACCAAAAGACACTGTTGAAAAGTACCTCGAATGGAGTATAGAACTATCCAAGCTTGTCGAAAGTGTTATACCAAAGAGCTACCTTTCGGGAAACTTTGAACAGCTGGAACTACGCATGTTTGGCTATAGTTCTCAAGAGGTATTCGGCGCTGTTGCATTTCTCCGAGCTCAAGTAAACATTTCTAGTGGGCCCAAAACAGTGCTTGCATTTGTCGTGGTTAAGGCTCGCGTGGCACCTATGAAGGTGATGACAATTCCAAAGCAAGAGCTGCGAGCTGCTCTACTGGCCGCTTGTTTTAAACAAGACATCTGTAAAGCCCTTACTGTGCATGTAACAAAGTTTTCAAGTGGACCGATAGCACTACTGTCTTGCAGTGGCGTAATTCTACAAGCAAGCAGCCAAAGTTTTTTTGCAAACCGTGTATGCGAGATTTTAGAACACAAGCGTTGACGAATGAAACCAAGTTGCCTCAAGTAATAATTCGGCAGATGCAGGTACTTGTGGTACGTCCAATGAAGCTTTGCAATCAAGTAGCTGGGTGAGGGGTCCAGATTTCTTAAGAACGAAGGAATTCCCGTTCGGTCGAAGCACCAACGTAGGTAAAAACATCAAACGTGGTGTAGAAACTAAGAAACTTGGTGAAACCAATACATCATTGGCCGCATCCGTATCCAAGTAAACTAGAGAACCGCCCCCGAAACTAATTCTCTTCAATTAGTACAGTTCTTATCAAAACTGCTACGGATAACGGTGTACGCACTCCGCCGGTTACCTTCTCACGAATGTTACCGTAACGCCAATGGTAGCATCATGACCCCACAGAGCTTGACGAAGCCGAGTGTCATCTCCAGTACCTTGTGCAAGGGGAATCACTTAATGGGGAGAAAAAAAAATCTCCTCAAAAACACATCCGTTAAACGGAGTAGACGTATTGCTCCTTTTTCTCTTTTTATTGGGCCGAATCGTCTAATCCGATCGGCCGGCCGCATCAAACGGTTGGTCGAATTGACTTTGATGCAAAACTTCCTATCCTTATCGACGCACGCTATGAATTTGTAAAGTTGTTCCTTAGGTACACCCGCGTTAAACATCATCATCAATTCATTAACTACCTGAGGGCCAAAGTACAAGAATTTTTTACCATCCTCAAGTTACGATCGTCAATGCGGTCAATTGAATCCAATTGGGTCACGTGCAGAATGTTTGGCGCTGCCACCTTTCAACCCATCATGGCTGACTTCCTAGTAGAAAGACCCGCACGCCAGTCTCCTCCCTTCCTTCCAGAACAACGAAGTCGACTCCTTTGGTGGCCCATTTTACGTTACTGTGCGTAGAACTATCGGGAAGAGGCGGGGTTTCCTCTTCACATGCTTAACTGCTCGTGCCGTTCATGTTGAAATTGTTTTGTCCATGGACGCAAGTTTGTGTGTAATGAAAGTGGAGCGGTTCGTCTCCCGATGGGGTACACTCGCCATTATTTGGTCAAAGATTGGCGCTAACTTTGTTGTCGCAGAAAAGGAACTACGCGAGAATATTGAAAAGTGGAATGGTATGAACTTAGCAGCGGAACTTGCCCATAAAAGCACTAATTGGAGATTCAACACACACAGTGCACCACACCAAGTTGGCATCTGGGAGAGACGTGGATGTAGTTTTAAACGAATACTTTACACCAGTCTCCGTATTCGTCGCCTCACTGACGAAGTTTTGAAACTTTTTGTCTCGTCCAACACGCACTTAACTCACGCCCGTTATCGCCCGTAAGCGCCGACTCGTTCGACCTAGGCGCAATGATACCCAATCATTTACTACTCGGCAACCAAGCAACAGCAGTTCGTCAATCGTTGGCGTCGACGAGTTTGATCGTCGTAAACGGTACGCCTGCGCACAGTCGCAAGCTAACACTATTTAGGCACGTTGGATCAAAGAGTACGTACCGGTTTTGAACCGACAATCAAAATGGCAGACGCCTCTCGAGCAACACCATAAGACCGATGACTTGGTCTGGGTAGTTGAAGGGACCAACCCAAGGGGTTACTACCCTACTGCTCGAATCACCGATCTTCGTTAAGGTTCCGACAGCGTCGCACCCTCCGCCGTTTTGCGCACGTCTAAAGGGCCGCTTGTCCGCCCACTTGTAAAACTAGTACCCATTCTCTCAACATCTTCGAGGCCGAAAGATGTTACTGAAAATAAAGATGTATGCGACATATATACCAAAATACGTCCCTTTTTTTGGCCAAACAGAAGCGAGTATTTAAATACGCATAGAAACCGTTCCAATTTACGTGTAAAGTTTGGAAAAAGTGCAAATAACATAATTTTGTCAACCCTAATCAATAAACCTATCAAGTAAGGCTCATTTGAATTTGATTATTTTCGGTTTTTCGCACGATTTTGAATAGAATGATGACCGGCTTTGGTATCAAGTATCAAAAGCAGAGTGATACCAGTTAAATGAGCAAAATAGTTACCGTCTAAAACCACTTGCGCAATGTACGTAGCAAGGCATATAAGTGTTGCCGATAATACTTTGCTATATATTGATTGAACTATAGATCTTGATGAATTAAGACTTAGCGGTAGACTAATCTTACTTATCAGCTAGACAACTCACAAAAACAGGTTGCAGCTCCTTATCCGTTTTTTGAGACCAGTTTTTAAGTCAATCATAAATAAGGAAAAGATCTAATTGAAAAATCTAATTGTTTGCTCAATTGTGAAGACAAGAAGTTACTCATTGACAACAGTCCAAATGTCCAAACTTTCGCTTTTTTGTACAATTTACAGCACTAACAAAAAAATTTGACAGTCCTGATTATTGTAAATTTTGAAAGTTTTACAAACAAAGGATGGACAAATCACTACAAGCAATGCTAAAACTTCAATCAAGAAAAATTCTCCAGAGACCTCAACAAAAAAAGTAGTCAGAAGACTACAGAAACAAAGCACTCAAAGTTTTAAAAGCTTCTAAAATACTACTATTCGACGGAGCAATAATCCAGCAGAAAGCTGCAGTGACACTGACGAAAAAGAAGAGGAAGGTTTCAAAACTCCGTACCAAGCAAAAATACATAAAGAAAAACAATGTGAACCTAACGACGAGTGAAAAAATTGCTGCAACTGATGTACACAAAAGGGCCAGATGCGTTTGGAAGCCTTCAAAGTTTTAAAGGGGCACAAATGCGCAGCCTCTTAAAGTTAAACAAGTTCTTGCGAACAAGAAAGATCACATAAAATATAAAAAGCTCCGAAAAAGTTTCGCACGTTTTAAACTTATTGCATAGGACATTAATGAAATTTTGTCTCTGGACTTGGCACTCGTGGACAAAAATTAAAAACAAAACACAAGTCTTAAGTACATATTGATTGCTGTTGACTGTCGTTCAAGGTATCTACGTCTTGAGTTTAAGGGAAATTTCGAAACACTTAGCAGAGAAGAAACATTGAAATTTTTCAAAATCTCCGCAAAAAAAACTGCTTTTGCTGAAAGGAACATCCGCTCTTTACAGAACATTATTTAGAAGTATCAGGAGAAAATATGGGGACATATTCTGACATATCTCAAAAAAAAATTGTAACAACAAAAAACTTACAAATCAACCGTGCTATCAAAATTGCTTTGAACAAAGTCACCAAAAAGGTGTTCCTTATCTGTTATAATGAAACGTAATTGCGTCCGAGAATTTAGCTAATCGACCAAAATGTTGAATTGGTGATTTGTTAGACAGACCTTTACAAACCATGTGATACGATACTCCAATGATAAACTTTTTAAAACACAGCCTAATTGATTCGAATCGGGATCCAATCGGTGGCAACTTCTATAAACTAGAATAAAGAAAGTTGCCGGCAATAGCGAACCGTTCACAAAGCGTGAATGAGCTCATCATACATTTAGTTTCATCAGCTTCCATGAACCTTTTTCCAGAGAAAACGATGGCCAGCTTTAAAAATTTTTTAGTGAAAAATTTAGCCTAGAAGGTCATTGGAGAGAGGCTTTGAGTGAAATTATGTTCCCATGAAGAATCAAGCAGATTAAAAACAATCGAATTAAAAAATATTCTTCTGAATGTAAGACAAGGCATAAGAGAAGTATTCCATCAGGTGCTGTCTGGGTTTTATAGCTTTCTCTGTTCTAGAGGAATCACAAAGCGCTACAAAACGATAGATTCCTTTGACAATTTGGCAAGCTGTGACGGAGAAGCGAAGGCATTTGTTGCAGATTACGCTTTCATTTCGCTTGCAGAAAAACAACTGATTTTTGTTTACAGCAGCATAATTGAGTATCAGCACATTGGAGACACAAAAGATCCGTTGACTCGTGTCATTGATTCAAAATAACGCCTGAAAAGCAATAGACTTTTTGTGATATTGAATGAATGCCAAGATTATTTTTTTTATTTTGGAATAAACCAAATTGTTGGTAGAACAGTACAAGTTATTCTGACTTAAAAATTCAAAAAATTTAGTTAAATGGAAGCATAATATCAACAACAATCAATTTCACAATACTTTGCGGGACACCATCGTCAACGACGTATTGAGTTTGGGGCTTTAGCAGCTGAAATTGGTAGGGCGGCCATTCCAATAGTTAAAAAGTTTTTGTGGCTTGTTGCTAAAAAGATTGGAAAAGAACTATTTGTACAGGGGACACCAGAGATTGTTGACGTTGTCTCCAAAAAGAAGAGTTCTCAGGTAACACTCAAATGAACTCTTCAGAAAACGTTGAAAAAACAAGTCGTTGGCTCATGAGTCCGAATAGGATGTGGTCGTGATGGCAATCTTGAAATAAATTGCAAAAGCACAAGGGCCAATGAAACTGATTTGAGAACTGGAACTGACGCAGAAAACACAGATTTGCTAGATTTTAGCAATAGCGCTTTGCAATCTCCGATTGTACAGTCTCATCTGATGGTATTAAGTTGCCAAATACAAATAACAACTACGCACACAAGGTTTTCATAGAAACAGAGTTTCATCCGGAAGAACAGACAAAAACACTTGGTTAGTTTGTCAAGGCATTAATTATGAAGACGAACTGGCTAAAATTGATGAAGCTGACAGCAGAGCTACTTGTGTTGCTGCACGAAAAGCTTTAGTTATTGACTCTCTAGAAAGTTTTCTCCTTGGAAAACCATCCAGTTATATATTGAATTGCGATAAACACCTTCTCTGTGGTTTTAACCTACGCATCACCTTCAGAAGTTCTTCAAACGATTTCATTTTTATATCTGAATTAAGTAAACGTTACAGAATATAAATTGTGGAAGCAAATCTTTACGAGCGTAATGTGACCGCACCGCGGCTGATTATGTTTTGTCTGCCATTGAAAAAATTTTACTTAAAACACAGCTGTCTAACGGTACAAAACGGCTGTCAATACAGCTGACTAGAAGCGTTGTCAAGAACTTCTCTTGCCAATGCTGTTATCCGGAGTTGGAGTCAAGAAGATATATGTTCCATCGATCCTAATAGAAAAATGTTTATTGCAATGTCAACCAATCAATCAGCTTCAGAAACTAACAAAACGAACACTTTCCATTGCCAGACGTTTAAATTGAATGAAATAGAGATTTATCTTACTCTCTACTGGTTGTTGCAAAAACTATATCGACAACCTGAGGTCAACGTGTCTACTTCAACAAGCTTGAAGCTTTAGATTTTCTTGATAAGGGTGGTCATGGTTTTCCCCTAACCGACTATCCAAATTATATTATTTTGGACTTCGATCTTACTTCAACACAAAAGGCTTCACAAGATTTCATTCATCCTGAATTAACAAAACGTTCGATTTCAGTGGAGCTCTCTTATAGAAAACCTCTGCGTGACAACGTTGAAAACTTCATACTAGGGGAACGAAGTGCAACTTTTTGCAACAACTCTGAACAAAAAGTTACAAAAAACTCGGTTATTACTTATCCGGATGGTAGATAATTTTGGAATAAGTTATTTAGCAAGTAAATGTTTTCATCTGAAGCATAAATTTTGCGAAGTTTTTGCAGCTGATAATTTTCAAAACTGTCTAAAAATTGCTTTGCTGTGGTTAACGCCTCCAAATAAACAACATATGGCTACCAATTGGTAATATTAAAAAACATTACCTTTTGCTGATCCGCTTGGACAAGCACTGGATGGCTACCATAATGCAGTTCTCAATTGAAGAAGAAGTTGTTCAGTTCCTGATTACAACCGATTAAGAATCAAAAACTAAATTTTGCGGACTCTGCTTTTAAATTGCTCAATTTTTTCACATATAGCTATCCATATGTACACTACACGAATGATGATGATTTTATACTTTTTGCTAAGCATATGCTTTAAGACAAATCAATTAATTATTTTTTCTGCAAAAGTTGTTTTCATAAGTTAGTAGCATTTTTCCTTTGAAGCTAGATGGCTCAGTGTTTTTGAAAAATTTGGGATTCATTTTTAATGCAAATCAAAATCATTTTTACATTTTCATCATCAACCTTCAAGGGGCCATATTCACTAATTATAATCTCAAGATTTTTTGAAAGATTTGCATAAGAAACGTTCTGATAAATATATGAAAACCAGTTAAGAGTACAAGTTTGTACGGAATCATTTTTCAGAGCTTTGTTTTGGAGCATTATAAATTTAGTTGATGTTGATATTTGTAAATGACCGATTGCTCCAATTTCTCGAAAGTTTCACCGTGAAAAGCATTGACAAGGAATTGTATAGGTTTTTGAAAAGTTTTCTGCAAAATCTCTGTTACATAATCCAAAGCTGCAATAGCATGATAATGTTGTTCTTTAATTCTACAAAAGTCGTTATTTTCATGCGAACTGTAAGCAAAACTGTTGTTGATTCCCTTAGTATCAAATATTGGCTCACTTCTGCGGATAAAATATTAAAATTGCTTCTGCAATTGTCGAAAAAAAAATCAGTCTTAGTTCAAAGATAAGTTCAACTATTACTATTGCTGTGTGTCGCTCTCAGAACTTTTCTTCGATTTCTTCTTTGATCGATCAGCAACCTGAGTTGATTTAATGTTATTTTTCTCCGATGAGAATGCAAAATGATACAGTCGTTCTCTTCCCGTTGTCTTATGGCCTTCTTCTTCAATAGATTCTCCTGATTGTCCAGTCTTCAGTTTTTCACAATGTGAATTGTAACTTTGAGTTAATTGTTCAAACTCAGCTTAAGCTTATCAGTGTAATTCTCTGGTTGAACTTAAAACCATCACTCTTGCGATTCAATTTATTGTCTCTGATTTGATTAAAGAAGTTATCTTATTTTTAACGTTATGTATGTTTCAGTAGAGTCTTTAGTTTTTACACAGGCCACTACATAACGTATTTATGTAGAGGTAATAACTTGAGAAAAGTCAAAAAAGAAACAATCGTCAACCACTGACATAGTTTGTTTTCAAATCAAACTCTAACTGAAACTCAATCAAGTTCTTATAAATCTCTTCTGTTGGCATAGAAGTACTGTGTTAAGAATATAACAACACCACCCGATGCCTACAGTTGAACATGTAAACTTTTTATTGACACTCTTGAACGATTGCTTGTCCAATGACAATCGAATACGACAAGTACTCGAGTGGAATGACTTTTAGTAACAACTATAGTAGTCAGTCAAATTATAGAGCTAATATTAAAAAATAGATTAGTGACTCAGATACTTCTAGCAAGAACAACAACAACAACAACAAAACAGCAACCAGTCACTTCCTTACCTTTTACTATGTTTCGTTGTCATGCATAATCAAATAAAGGGTTAAACGAGTATTTGAACGGACTGAATGATAGCGACAGACATTAAGAATACCACAAACATTCAACAAGTTTTAGCAACTAAATGGCGAGCCGTGATTGATGACAATGTTTGATGAAAAAAAATTTGATATAAAATTAATACCACGTTAAATGATGTCCACAAAAAGTTAACTTTAGACCTGAAACCTGGGCAGAATGCATTTCGTACAATTATAATGCTTTAAAATTTTTGAATTTTCGCAAATTTTTTTCAAATTTTTTTTCAATGTTGAGACTCACCAGGTAAAATGAGGTCAACAAAAAATGTCCTTGAGATCTCAAACCCGAAGCAAAATGTTTTTGACGGAATTTTAGCACTTCCTATGTTTTGATTTTTCCCGAAATTTTTAAAAGTTTTTGTCGATGATGAGGCTCACCAGGCAAGATGAGGTCAACAAGAAAAGTCTTTGGGACCTGAAACCCGGCGCAAAATGCATTTCATTCAATTCTAAATCTTTGAAATTTTCGAATTATATTTCAAATTTCTTTTCAAAAATTTTTTTTTTACTGATGAGGCTCAGCTGGGCTGATTACAAATAACAACCACTAAAACAGCAGTCCCAACTAACATCCAAAACAAATCATACCCATCAAAAAAGTCAAAAACTAACAAAATTTAACAAAAATTTGTCTTCCCGGGAGCGCAACGGGGGATATTTTTTGCAACGGGGAAAATTTTTTTGTGTATCTGGTAGTTTTTGGCGTCTTTTACCGCTGTTGCCAAAACGCCATAAACCACCAGCATTTTTTCTTGTCCCCCCCGTTGCAAATACAGGGTTGCACAAATGTTCTCTCCCGTTGCGTTCCCAGGAAGACACTATACTACTGAAGATTGAGGCACAAGATAATCATTTGGTGTCACTTTAATTTTAGTCGAAAGATTCTTTTATTTCATTTTTCTCCCAAACTTAACGAAAACTTGTTCGGTTTTACGAAAGGACAGAAAAATGTTATATCGGTTTTTAATGATGATCGTGGTATTGCAACTGCTGCTTTTTCGGGTAAGTTGTTATTACTAAAAAAAAATTGAGGGAATTTGTTCATAATACGATCAGAGAACTAAATCGTACGATCAGAGCAGGAACTAAATGGATTGTTTTTTTAAATTGTAATTATAAATAACTAAAAATCAAATTCAAAAATAATGATTGAAGGTAATCCAAGATCATACCTGCATGCGTCATGACCACATTTATAACCAAACTGAAACTAAAATTTCATGTCGCACTTGACTTGGCAAAATGGTCTATTCTTTAGATGATCAAATAAATCGTGCTAGTCTGCTTCCAAGATATAAAATTTGTGCTTCCTTCCGCACTGTCTTTAGTGAACGTCCCCCATTTTGGTGGAATGACTTAAACTGCTTCACCGATTACAAAAAACCAAATTTACAGTTCTTGACAGAAATTATCAGTGAAAGTTCTGGGCCGATACCTTCCGTGACAAAATGTGAAACACACAGTGATTGAAAGTTGATTGTTCTCAATTTAATAAATGACATTAACCGTTTCTCAATCGCAAATTTGTGCAAAATTTAAAATTCAAAATGTGAACTTGTAAAAATGCCAGAACATTACCGGAAAACTTGTAACAACTTCTCAAAAGAGAGTTTGCGATTTATCAAGACCTCCAAAAACACTACAAGATTAAAGTAATTAAAAATAAGCACACCACAATATAATAAGTTGAAAAAGTCTTTCAGAAAAGTTAAAGGTTTTTATCTTGCGGAGAAAACAAAGACAGCTTTGCTGGTTTGCCCTTCTGTCAGCAGTAAATTCTGTACCTGGTGAAGTCTCATTAACTTGATCATGCCTCCATCATTTTAAGCAACTGTCTGCATCAAAAATTTTCGAGCTTTATAAAAAAACTGAGCTGACTTCACCTGGATAAACTTACCCTTGATTTTGTAAAGGTAGCAAAAATCTACCTGGATTTTATTTGAAAGAAGTTTTCCAATTTCTAGAAACTTGGGCAAATAAAAATCTATCGAATATCAGTCGGTTTATATAATTTTTTTAGAAAAAGAAATTGTAATTATAGTGATAATGCTCTTCAAAGACAGGTTTAATTGAACGTCATTATCAAAAGACAATGCAACAATAAAGTATCCGAGTATAACCCTTACTGAGAATTTCAGGCGAGCGCTCAAACCAGATTGACCGGCCTTGCCTCAGGATACAAAGGAGGAGTAAGAAATGTCTACACCTGAACTCAATTTTTGGCTGACTTAACCCAAATATATCCGATCATGCGAGCGGATGAAAGTTCTTGGCAATTATTCTCTATATATTGGAATTGTTGCCTGAATATTTGAAGGACTTAACTTAACTCCATTTTGAACCACACAAGTTTAATCCTTTGTTGATAGGGAATATTTAATCATGCGCTTAGACTGTTGAGAATATTGTTTGTATGCCCGGCAAATGTCTGAGGGCTATAATTCCAGTTTATATGCGTCAAGAACAGTTCTGCCCAGTACCAGAAATTGGGGAGTCTATTGTTAATATACTATATCTTGGTATTGCTTGTGCAGGCTCAGAAATTTCTCACGGAAAAACTAAAAATAAGTCCTTTTAAACTACATGTGAAACGTCTGCAACCATGGGTCTGATGCGTTTTACACTATGATAAGTATAATACATAGGGGCTATTTTTAGAACAAAATCTGAAACTCAAACTCGAATTTGTCTTGTTTAGAATTTTTATAGACTTCCCTTCCATTTATTACACAACCAGCTTTATAATTCAGACATATTACGTTTTGACAAAATTCATATTCAAAATTAGCAAATTTGAACACGATTAAAGCAAGTAAATGATTCTTCAATAGAGTTTATGTCAAAAAATTAAGAGGCCAAAAAGTATTCTAAGAGATATAAACTTGAAATTTGAAATTGAAATTTAAAAAATTGAAATTTCGACCTGATTAATTGTTTTTTTCCGGCAAAGATCAATAATTTTTGATAAGGAAAACACTCGTCGAGTAGAAAAAACCCAATTGCAAGTTGAGAGAAAGAAACTTCTACCCCCGCAACAAAAGATTAATTTAATTCAACAATTTTTCATTTGAATAGGATCCGACGTTTAAAATGTCATTAGGAAGTTAAAACAAAAACCTCGAGGCAGCCAAAAGTAATGAGACATCTCGTTTTTTAGCTTTGAAAGATCAATCAGAAGAACAACCGAGTAGTGTCAAAAAGAACAATTGGAAATCGATGGAACAACATCTTGTCACTTTGGTTGCAGAGAACATAAGTGTGTAACTAAGGAGCATAAGGAATGCCTAAGAAAAATGCAAAATCCGGCAAAAAAAACTTGTTGCTCATTTTCCGAGAGCATTAAAATTACCTCAAAAATTAAATTGGTATAAGGAAGCCAAGAAAGGAGAGCATCTGAGAACCAAAGGAAAAGCATTTTGATTTTATATCATCAGAGAGCTCCAGGAGAAGTGGTTTGAAGAAGCAAAACCGAAAATTTGTGGAAAGTTAGTTTTAAAAAATTCTTTTTTTTCCTTCATGTTGCTCTTCCATCGTTTCTAATTTTCTTCTTTAAAACTATTCCACGGATCAAAACATGAAACAAGGTAGTCGCAAAATCATCATAGATAAAAACTAGCATCCCTTGATCAGCAGTAAACGTTTTTCTCTAAATTTCTAAAGGGGAAGAGCTGAGTTAAAGTACAACAGCTGTTTCAATCCAAACACAAATTTACCAATTGTTAAGACTCCTTCAGACATAAAAGATATTTGACCCCTCAGAAGTGAATTCGGCATCATTTCTTTCCTCTTAATGTACAAGTTAAAGGGATATTTTCTTATGTGAAAGTGTTCCAATTAGTGAAAATAAACGCAAAATTACCTGAAAAAGATCTTTTTGGTGTACTTATCAAAAGTCATTTGCACATCGTTTTTTTGCCTTTTATTGTACAAGTCATAGAGAAAAATTTCCTTGTAAAATTTGTTTAGTTAGTTAAATTTAACATATCACTACTCACAAAAACTTAAATATTGCTCACATACAGAATAAACGAGTCATCAAAGAACAATTGTACATCATTTTTCCCCTCCTAATGTACGAGACATAGAGAAAAATTTCTTAGGTAAAAATTTTTTAATTAGTAAAAATTAGCGCGGAACTATTTTAAGAAAAATCAATTTGGTTCAGATAATTTATATATGAGTCATCAAAAGTCAATTGTACATCAGTTTTTTCCTTTTTAAGGTACAATTTAGCAGAAAAAATTTCTTAAATAAATGTTGTATGATTAGTGAAAAATAACACGAAGCTACGTAATAATATTTCAATTTTGCTCATAGAGCGTAAAATTGAGTCATCAAAAATCATTTTTTCCTCTTAATTTTCAAGTCATAGAGAAAAGTTTCTTAATTGAAAGTTGTTTGTTAGTAGAATTTAACAAACAATTACTTTGAAAAAACCTAACTACTGCTCACAAAAACTATATATGAGTCATCAAAGGTCAATTGCACATCACTTTTTGCTCTGAATGTACAATTCGAAATGAACAATTTCTTAAAAGAAAAGTTGTTTAATTAGTAAAAATTAAAACGAAACTATTTTAACAAAGAACATCAATTCGGTTCACATAATTTATTTATGAGACATCAAAGGTCAAAGGTACATCAGTTTTTTTTTAATGTACAAGACTTCATGAAAAATTTTTCAAAAAATAACTGAAAATTCAAACAAAACTAAGTATAATTTTATCAATAATGCTCATAGAGAGTAAAATTGTGTCATCAGAGGTCAATTGTACATCAGTTTTGTTTGCTTATATTGAACAAGTAATTAGAAAGTTTTCTTAAGTAGAAGTTGTTTAAATAGTGAAAATAAACACAAAACTACCTTAAGAATGTTAAAAATTTCATACATAACGTATATAAGAGTCATCAAAGATCAATTGTATATCACTTTTTTCCTCCTAAGTACACGACGTAAGTACGTAAAAGTTTATTATTTAGTAGAAAATTAACACCAAACTGCTATAAAAAATATCAATTTGGTTCACATAAATTATATATAAGTCATCAAAGGCCAATTGAACATCAGTTTTTTCCTCTTAATTTCCAAGTCATAGAGAAAAATTTCCTAATTGAAAGTTGTTTAATTAGTGAAAATAAACACGAAAATATCTTAGGAAAATTAAAAATTGCTTACTTAACTTATATAAAAGTCATCGAAGGTCAATTGTACATCATTTTTTTCGTCTCAACGTACAACTCATAAAGAAAATTTTTTTTTATAGAAAATACTGTTAATTAGTGAAAATTAAAAAAGACACTATATCAAAAAAAAACCCATTTGGTTCACAAAATTTATTAAAGAATCATCAAAAGTTAAAAATACTTCAGTTTTTTCGTTTTAATGTACAAATCGTTAAGAAAAATTTCTGAAGTTATTACTGAAAATTCTACCAAAACTTTGCAAATTTCTATCAATCTTGCTCATAGAGAGTAAAATTGCGTCATCAAAGGTCAATTGTACATCAGTTTTTTTCCTATTAATGTACAATTAGGGGAAAAAATCTCTTAGGTAAAATTTATTTAATTAGTGAAAATAAACACAAAACTACCTTAGGAAAATTAAAAATTGCTTACATAACGTATATAAGAGTAATCAAAGGTCAATTGTACATCATTTTTCTCTTCTTAGCGTACAACTCAAAAAGAACAATATTTTATAGAAAAAAACTTTTTTAGTGAAAATTCACATAAAAATATTTTTAAAAAACATCCATTTGGTTCACATAATTTATATATGAGTCATCAAAGGTTAGAAGTACTTCAGTTTTTTTGTTTTAATGTACAAGTCGTTGAGAAAAATTTCTGAAGCTATAACTGATAATTCAAACAAAACTAGGTAAATTTTTATCAATTTTGCTCATAGAGAGTAGAATTGTGTCATCAAAGGTCAATTGTACAGCAGTTTTTTTTGCTTATATTGAACAAGTAAAAAGAAAGCTTTCTTAAGTAGAAGTTGATTAAATAGTGAAAATAAACTCAAAACTACCTTAAGAATGTTAAAAATTGCTTACATAACGTATACAAGAGTCATCAAAAGTTGTACATTTTTTTTCTTCTTAGCGTATATCTCATAGAGAACAATTTTTTTATAGAAAAGTTTTTATAGTGAAAATAACACGAATTTTTATTTAAGAGAAACGTCAAATTGGTTCACATAATTTATATATGAATCATTAAAGGTCAAATGTACTTCATTTTTTTCCTATTAATGTACAAGTTAGGAGAAAAAAATCTTAGGTAAAAATTGTTTAATTAGTGAAAATAAAAACAAAACTACATTAGGAAAAATAAAAATTGCTTACATAACGTATATAGGAGTCATCAAAGGTTTTACATCAATTTTTTCTCCTTAGCGTACAACTCTAAAAGAACAGTTTTTTATAGAAACGTTTTTTATTTAGTGAAGATTAACACGAAACTAATTTTTAAAAAAAACATCAATTTGGTTCACATAATTTATATATGAGTCATCAAAGGTTAGAAGTACTTCAGTTTTTTTGTTTTAATGTACAAGTCGTTGAGAAAAATTTCTGAAGCTATGACTGATAATTCAAACAAAACTAGGTAAATTTTTATCAATTTTTCTCATAGAGAGTAGAATTGTGTCATCAAAGGTCAATTGTACAGCAGTTTTTTTTCTTTTAACGTAGAAGTTCGAAGAAAAATTTCTTAAGTAGAAGTTGTTTAAATAGTGAAAATAAACACAAAACTACCTTAAGAATGTTAAAAATTGCTTACATAACGTATACAAGAGTCATCAAAAGTTGTACATTTTTTTTTCTTCTTAGCGTATATCTCATAGAGAACAATTTTTTTATAGAAAAGTTTTTATAGTGAAAATAACACGAATTTTTATTTAAGAGAAACGTCAAATTGGTTCACATAATTTATATATGAATCATTAAAGGTCAAATGTACTTCATTTTTTTCCTATTAATGTACAAGTTAGGAGAAAAAAATCTTAGGTAAAAATTGTTTAACTAGTGAAAATAAAAACAAAACTACATTAGGAAAATTAAAAACTGCTTACATAACGTATATAAGAGTCATCAAAGGTTTTACATCAATTTTTTCTCCTTAGCGTACAACTAAAAAATGACAATTTTTTATAGAAGAATTTTTATATTGTGAAAATAACAAGAAATTATATATGAAAGAAACATCAAATTGATTAACATAATTTAAATATGAGTCATCAAAGGTCAAATGTACTTCATTTTTTTCTTATTAATGTACAAATTAGGAAAAAAATTCTTAAGTAAAAATTGTTTAATTAGTGAAAATAAACACAAAACTACCTTAGGAAAATTAAAAATTGCTTACATAACGTATATAAGAGTCATCAAAGGTTGTACATCAATTTTTTCTCCTTAGCGTACAACTCTAAAAGAACAGTTTTTTATAGAAACGTTTTTTATTTAGTGAAGATTAACACGAAACTAATTTTTTTAAAAAAAACATCAATTTGGTTCACATAATTTATATATGAGTCATCAAATGTTTGAAGTACTTCAGTTTTTTGGTTTTAAGGTACAAGTCGTTGAGAACAATTTCTGATGTTATAACTGAAAATTCAAACAAAACTAGATAATTTTTTATCAATCTTGCTCATAGAGAGTAAAATTGTGTCATCAAAGGTAAATTGTACATCAGTTTTTTTTGCTTCTAATGTACAAGTAAGGAGACAGTTTTCTTAATTAGAAGTTGTCTAATTAGTGAAAATAAACACGAAACTACTTTAGGAATTTTAAAAATTGCTTACATAACGTATATAAGAGTCATCGAAGGTTGTAAATATTTTTTTTCTTCTTAGCGTACGACTCATAAAGAAAAATTTATTTACAGAAAAGTTTTTTATTTAGTGAAAATTAACACTAAATTATAATTAAAAGAAACATCAGACTGGTTCACATAATTTATATATGAGTCATCAAACGTCAAATGTACTTCATTTTTTTCCTTTTAATGTAAAAGTTAGGAGAAAAATTTCTTCAGTAAAAATTGGTTAATTAGTGAAAATCGAAAAAAAAACTACCTTAGGAAAATTAAAAATTGCTTCCATAACTTATATAAGAATAATCAAAGGTCATTTGTACATCATTTTTTTCTTCTTAGCGTTCAACTCAAAAATAACAGTTTTTTATAGAAACGTTTTTTATTTAGTGAAGATTAACACGAAACTATTTTTTTAAAAAAAAACATCAATTTGGTTCAAATAATTTATATATGAGTCATCAAATGTTAGAAGTACTTCAGTTTTTTGGTTTTAAAGTACAAGTCGTTGAGAAGAGTTTCTGATGTTATTACTGAAAATTCAAACAAAACTAGATAAATTTTTATCAATCGTGCTTATAGAGAGTACAATTGTGTCATCAAAGGTCAATTGCACATCAGTTTTTTTTGCTTCTACTGTACAAGTAAGGAGAAAGTTTTGTTAAGTAGAAGTTGTCTAATTAGTGAAAACAAACACGAAACTACTTTAAGAATTTTAAAAATTGCTTTCATAACGTATATAAGAGTCATCGAAGGTTGTAAATTATTTTTCTCTTCTTAGCGTACAACTCATAAAGAAAAATTTTTCTATAGAAAAGTTTTTTATTTAGTGAAAATTAACACGAATTTATACTTAAAAGAAACATCAAACTGGTTCACATAATTTATATATGAGTCATCAAAGATCAAATGTACTTCATTTTTTTCCAATTAATGTACAAGTTAGGAGAAAAATTTCTTCAGTAAAAATTGTTTAATTAGTGAAAGTCAACAAAAAACTACCTTCGGAAAATTAATAATTGCTTCCATAACGTATATAAGAATAATCAAAGGTCATTTGTACATCATTTTTTTCTTCTTAGCGTACAACTCAAAAAGAACAGTTTTTTATAGAAACGTTTTTTATTTAGTGAAGATTAACACGAAACTATTTTTTAAAAAAAACATCAATTAGGTTCACATATTTTATATATGAGTCATCAAATGTTAGATGTACTTCAGTTTTTTGGTTTTAAAGTACAAGTCGTTGAGAAGAATTTTTGTTGTTATTACTGAAAATTCAATCAAAACTAGAAAAATTTTTATCAATTTTGCTCATAGAGAGTAGAATTGTGTCATCAAAGGTCAATTGTACATCAGTTTTTTTTGCTTCTAATGTACAAGTAAGGAGAAAGTTTTCTTAAGTAGAAGTTGTCTAATTAGTGAAAATAAACACGAAACTACTTTAGGAATTTCAAAAATTGCTTACATTACGTATATAAGAGTCATCGAAGGTTGTAATTTTTTTTCTTCTTAGCGTACAACTCATAAAGAAAACTTTTTTTGAAGAAAAGTTTTTTTTTATTTAGTGAAAATTAACACGAAATTATACTTAAAAGAAACATCAAACTGGTTCACATAATTTATATATGAGTCATCAAAGGTCAAATGTACTTCATGTTTTTCCAACTAATGTACAAGTTAGGAGAAAAATTTCTTCAGTAAAAATTGTTTAATTAGTGAAAGTCAACAAAAAACTACCTTCGGAAAATTAATAATTGCTTCCATAACGTATATAAGAATAATCAAAGGTCATTTGTACATCATTTTTTTCTTCTTAGCGTACAACTCAAAAAGAACAGTTTTTTATAGAACCGTTTTTTATTTAGTGAAGATTAACACGAAACTATTTTTTTAAAAAAACATCAATTTGGTTCACATATTTTATATATGAGTCATCAAATGTTAGAACTACTTCAGTTTTTTGGTTTTAAAGTACAAGTCGTTGAGAAGAATTTCTGTTGTTATTACTGAAAATTCAAACCAAACTAGAAAAATTTTTATCAATTTTGCTCATAGAGAGTAGAATTGCGTCATCAAAGGTCAATTGTACATCAGTTTTTTTTTGCTTCTAATGTACAAGTAAGGAGAAAGTTTTCTTAAGTAGAAGTTGTCTAATTAGTGAAAATAAACACGAAACTACTTTAGGAATTTTAAAAATTGCTTACATTACTTATATAAGAGTCATCGAAGGTTGTAAATTATTTTTTTCTTCTTAGCGTACAACCCATAATGAAAACTTTTTTTAAAGAAAAGTTTTTTATTTTGTGAAAATTAACACGAAATTATACTTAAAAGAAACATCAAACTGGTTCACATAATTTATATATGAGTCATCAAAGGTCAAATGTACTTCATTTTTTTCCTATAAATGTACAATTTAGGAGAAAAATTTCTTCAGTAAAAATTGTTTAATTAGTGAAAATCAACAAAAAACTACCTTAGGAAAATTAAAAATTGCTTACATAACGTATATAAGAATCGAAGGTCATTTGTACATCAATTTTTCTTCTTAGCGAACAACTCAAAAAGAACAGTTTTTTATAGAAACGTTTTTTATTTAGTGAAGATTAACACGAAACTATTTTAAAAAAAACATCAATTTGGTTATTATAATTTATATATGAGTCATCAAATGTTAGAAGTACTTCAGTTTTTTGGTTTTAAGGTACAAGTCGTTGAGAACAATTTCTGATGTTATAACTGAAAATTCAAACAAAACTAGATAAATTTTATCAATCTTGCTCATAGAGAGTAGAATTGTGTCATCAAAGGTCAATTGTACATCAGATTTTTTTTGTTTCTAATGTACAAGTAAGGAGAAAGTTTTCTTAGGTAGAAGTTGTTTAATTAGTAAAAATAAACACGAAGCTGCCTTAGGAATTTTTAAAATTGCTTACATAACGTATATAAGAGTCATCGAAGGTTGTAAATTATTTTTTTTTCTTAGCGTACAACTCATAAAGAACAATTTTTTTATAGAAAGGTTTTTTATTTAGTGAAAATTAACACGAAATTATATTTTAAAAAATATCAAACTGGTTCACATAATTTATATATGAGTCATCAAATGTCAAATGTTTTTCATTTTTTGTTTTAATGTACAAGTCGTTGAGAAAAATTTCTGATGTTATAACTGAAAATTCAAACAAAACTAGATAAATTTTTATCAATCGTGCTCGTAGAGAGTAGCATTGTGTCATCAAAGGTCAATTGCACATCAGTTTTTTTTGCTTCTAATGTACAAGTAAGGGGAAAGTTTTCTTAAGTAGAAGTTGTCTAATTAGTGAAAACAAACACGAAACTACTTTAGGAATTTTAAAAATTGCTTACATAACGCATATAAGAGTCATCGAAGGTTGTAAATTATTTTTTTCTTCTTAGCGTACAACTCATAAAGAAAAATTTTTTTATAGAAAAGTTTTTTATTTAGTGAAAATTAACACGAAATTATACTTAAAAGAAAATTCAAACTGGTTCACATAATTTATATTTGAGTCATCAAAGGACAAATGTATTTCATTTTGTTCCTATTAATGTACAAGTTAGGAGAAAAATTTCTTCAGTAAAAATTGTTTAATTAGTGAAAGTCAACAAAAAACTACCTTCGGAAAATTAATAATTGCTTCCATAACGTATATAAGAATAATCAAAGGTCATTTGTACATCATTTTTTTTCTTCTTAGCGTACAACTCAAAAAGAACAGTTTTCTATAGAAACGTTTTTTATTTAGTGAAGATTAACACGAAACCATTTTTTAAAAAAAAACATCAATTTGTTTCACATAATTTATATATGAGTCATCAAATGTTAGAAGTACTTCAGTTTTTTGGTTTTAAAGTACAAGTCGTTGAGAAAAATTTCTGATGTTATTACTGAAAATTCAAACAAAACTAGATAAATTTAATCAATCTTGCTCATAGAGAGTAGAATTGTGTCATCAAAGGTCAATTGTACATCAGTTTTTTTGCTTCTAATGTACAAGTAAGGAGAAAGTTTTCTTAAGTAGAAGTTGTCTAATTAGTGAAAATAAACACGAAACTACTTTAGGAATTTTAAAAATTGCTTACATAACGTATATAAGAGTCATCGAAGGTTGTAAATTGTTTTTTTCTTCTTAGCGTACAATTCATAAAGAAGAAATTTTTTATAGAAAAGATTTTTATTTAGTGAAAATTAACACGAAATTATATTTTAAAAAATATCAAACTGGTTCACATAATTTATATATGAATCATCAATTGTCAAATGTTCTTCATTTTTTGTTTTAATGTACAAGTCGTTGAGAAAAATTTCTGAAGTTATAACTGAAAATTCAAACAAAACTAGATAAATTTTTATCAATCGTGCTCGTAGAGAGTAGCATTGTGTCATCAAAGGTCAATTGCACATCAGTTTTTTTTGCTTCTAATGTACAAGTAAGGGGAAAGTTTTCTTAAGTAGAAGTTGTCTAATTAGTGAAAACAAACACGAAACTACTTTAGGAATTTTAAAAATTGCTTACATAACGCATATAAGAGTCATCGAAGGTTGTAAATTATTTTTTTCTTCTTAGCGTACAACTCATAAAGAAAAATTTTTTTATAGAAAAGTTTTTTATTTAGTGAAAATTAACACGAAATTATACTTAAAAGAAAATTCAAACTGGTTCACATAATTTATATTTGAGTCATCAAAGGACAAATGTATTTCATTTTGTTCCTATTAATGTACAAGTTAGGAGAAAAATTTCTTCAGTAAAAATTGTTTAATTAGTGAAAGTCAACAAAAAACTACCTTCGGAAAATTAATAATTGCTTCCATAACGTATATAAGAATAATCAAAGGTCATTTGTACATCATTTTTTTTCTTCTTAGCGTACAACTCAAAAAGAACAGTTTTCTATAGAAACGTTTTTTATTTAGTGAAGATTAACACGAAACCATTTTTTTAAAAAAAACATCAATTTGTTTCACATAATTTATATATGAGTCATCAAATGTTAGAAGTACTTCAGTTTTTTGGTTTTAAAGTACAAGTCGTTGAGAAAAATTTCTGATGTTATTACTGAAAATTCAAACAAAACTAGATAAATTTAATCAATCTTGCTCATAGAGAGTAGAATTGTGTCATCAAAGGTCAATTGTACATCAGTTTTTTTGCTTCTAATGTACAAGTAAGGAGAAAGTTTTCTTAAGTAGAAGTTGTCTAATTAGTGAAAATAAACACGAAACTACTTTAGGAATTTCAAAAATTGCTTACATAACGTATATAAGAGTCATCGAAGGTTGTAAATTGTTTTTTTCTTCTTAGCGTACAATTCATAAAGAAGAAATTTTTTATAGAAAAGATTTTTATTTAGTGAAAATTAACACGAAATTATATTTTAAAAAATATCAAACTGGTTCACATAATTTATATATGAATCATCAAATGTCAAATGTTCTTCATTTTTTGTTTTAATGTACAAGTCGTTGAGAAAAATTTCTGAAGTTATTACTGAAAACTCAAAAAAACTACGTAAATTTTTATCAATCTTGCTCATAGAGAGTAAAATTGTGTCATCAAAGGTCAATTGTACATCAGTTTTTCTTCCTAGCGTACAACTCATAAAGAATAAATTTTTTTATAGAAAAGTTTTTTATTTAGTGAAACTTAACACGAAACTATATATAAAAAAAACATCAATTTGGTTCACTTAAATTATATATTAGTCATCAAGGGTCAAATTTACTTCATTTTTTTGGTTTTAATGTACAAGTCGTTGAGAAAAAATTCTGAAGTTATTACCAAAAACCCAAACAAAACTACATACATTTTTATCAATCTTGCTCATAGAGTGTAGAATTGTGTCATCAAAGGTCAATTGTACATCAGTTCTTCTTCTTTTAACGTACAAGTTAGGAGAAAATTTTTTTAGGTAGAAGTTGTTAAATTGGTGAAAATAAACACAAAATTACCTTAGGAAAATTAAAAAATGCCTACATAACGTATATAAGAGTCATCAAAGGTTGTGCATCTTTTTTTTCTTCTTAGCTTACAACTCATAAAGCAAAATGTTTTTATAGAAAACTTTTTATTTAGTGAAAATTAACACGAAACTATATTTAAAAAATATCAATTTGGTTCACATAATTTATATATGAGTCATCGAAGGTAAAATGTACTTAATTTTTTGGGTTTAAATTTACAAGTCGTTGAGAAAAATTTCTGAAGTTATAACTGAAAATTCAAACAAAACTACGTAAAATTTTATCAATCTTGCTCATAGAGAGTAAAATTGTGTCATCAAAGGTCAATTGTACATCAGTTTTTCTTCTTAGCGTACAAATAATAAAAAAATAAATCTTTTTATAGAAAAGTTTTTTATTTAGTGAAAATTAACACGAAACTATATTTTAAAAAAACAACAATTTGGTTCACATAATTTATATATTAGTCATCAAAGGTCAAATTTACTTCAATTCTTACATTTAATGTACAAGTCGTTGAGAAAAAATTCTGAAGTTATTACCAAAAAGTCAAACAAAACTACGTATATTTTTATCAATTTTGCTCATAGAGAGTAGAATTGTGTCATCAAAGGTCAATTGTAGATCAGTTTTTTTTTCTTTCAACTTACAAGTTAGGAGAAAATTTTCTTAAAAAGAAGTTGTTTAATAAGTGAAAATAAACACGAAACTACCTTAGGAAAATTAAAAATTGCCTACATAACGTATATAGTAGACATCGAAGATTGTGCATCTTTTTATTCTTCTTCATAGCGTACAACTCATAAAACACAATTTTTTTAGAGAAAAGTTTTTTAATTAGTGAAAATTAACACGAAACTATATTTTAGAAAAAACATCAATTTGGTTCACTTATATTATATATTAGTCAGCAAGGGTCAAATGTACTTCATTTTTTTTGTTTTAATGTTCAAGTCGTTGAGAAAAATTTCTGAATTTATTACTGAAAACTCAAACAAAACTACATAAATTTTTATCATTCTTGCTCATAGAGTGTAGAATTGTGTCATCAAATGTCAATTGTTTTTTTTTCTTTTAACGTAGAAGTTAGGAGAAAAAGTTTTTAGGTAGAAGTTGTTTAATTATTGAAAATAAACACAAAATTACCTTAGGAAAACTAAAAATTGCCTACATAACGTATATAGGAGTCATCAAAGGTTGTGCATCTTTTTTTTCTTCTTCTTAGCGTAAAACTCATAAAGCACAATTTTTTTAGAGAAAAGTTTTTTATTTAGTGAAAGTTAACACGAAACTATATTTTAAAAAAACCATCATTTTGGTTCGATTAAATTATATATTAGTCATCAAGGGTCAAATGTACTTCATTTTTTTTGTTTTAATGTTCAAGTCGTTGAGAAAAATTTCTGAATTTATTACTGAAAACTCAAACAAAACTACATAAATTTTTATCATTCTTGCTCATAGAGTGTAGAATTGTGTCATCAAATGTCAATTGTTTTTTTTTCTTTTAACGTAGAAGTTAGGAGAAAAAGTTTTTAGGTAGAAGTTGTTTAATTATTGAAAATAAACACAAAATTACCTTAGGAAAACTAAAAATTGCCTACATAACGTATATAGGAGTCATCAAAGGTTGTGCATCTTTTTTTTCTTCTTCTTAGCGTAAAACTCATAAAGCACAATTTTTTTAGAGAAAAGTTTTTTATTTAGTGAAAGTTAACACGAAACTATATTTTAAAAAAACCATCATTTTGGTTCGATTAAATTATATATTAGTCATCAAGGGTCAAATGTACTTCATTTTTTTTGTTTTAATGTTCAAGTCGTTGAGAAAAATTTCTGAAATTATTACTGAAAACTCAAACAAAACTACGCAAATTTTTATCAATCTTGCTCATAGAGAGTAAAATTGTGTCATCAAAGGTCAATGCTACAACAGATTTTTCCTTTTAATTTACAAGTTATGAGAAAAATTTCTTACATAAAAGTTGTTTGATTAGTGGAAACAAACACAAAACTGCCTTAGGAAAATTAAAATTGCTTACATAACGTATATATGAGTAATCAAAATTCAATTGTAGATCATTTTTTCTTTTTAGCGTACAAATCAAAAAGAACAATTTTTTTTAAAGAAAAGTTTTTTTTAATGAAAATTAACACGAAACTATTTTTGAAAAAACCATCAATTTGGTTCACATAATTTATATATGAGTCATCAAAGGTCAAATGCTCTTCTATTTTTGGTTTTAATGTACGAGTTGTTGAGAAAAATTTCTGAAGTTATTACTAAAAACTCAAAAAAACTACGTAAATTTTTATCAATCTTGCTCATAGAGAGTAAAATTGTGTCATCAAAGGTCAATTGTACATCACTTTTTCTTCCTAGCGTACAACTCATAAAGAATACATTTTTTTATAGAAAAGTTTTTTATTTAATGAAAATTAACACGAAACTATATTTTTAAAAAAAACATCAATTTGGTTCACTTAAATAATATATTAGTCATCAAGGGTCAAATTTACTTCATTTTTTTGGTTTTAATGTACAAGTCGTTGAGAAAAAATTCTGAAGTTATTACCAAAAACTCAAACAAAACTACATAAATTTTTATCATTCTTGCTCATAGAGTGTAGAATTGTGTCATCAAAGGTCAATTGTATATCAGTTTTTTTTCTTTTAACGTAGAAGTTAGGAGAAAAATTTTTTAGGTAGAAGTTGTTTAATTAGTGAAAATAAACACAAAAATACCTTAGGAAAATTAAAAATTGCCTACATAACGTATATAAGAGTCATCAAAGGTTGTGCATTCTTTTTTCTTCTTCTTAGCGTACAACTCATAAAGCACAATTTTTTTAGAGAAAAATTTTTTATTTAGTCAAAATTAACACGAAACTATATTTTAAAAAAAAAACATCAATTTGGTTCACTTAAATTATATATTAGTCATCAAGGGTCAAATGTACTTCATTTTTTTCGTTTTAATGTTCAAGTCGTTGAGAAAAGTTTCTGAAATTATTACTGAAAACTCAAACAAAACTACGCAAATTTTTATCAATCTTGCTCATAGAGAGTAAATTTGTGTCATCAAGGTCAATGGTACATCAGATTTTTCCTTTTAATTTACAAGTTATGAGAAAAATTTCTTACATAAAAGTTGTTTAATTGGTGAAAACAAACACAAAACTGCCTTAGGAAAATTAAAATTGCTTACATAACGTATATATGAGTAATCAAAATTCAATTGTAGATCATTTTTTCTTTTTAGCGTACAAATCAAGAAGAACAATTTTTTTATAGAAAAGTTTTTTTAATGAAAATTAACACGAAACTATTTTTGAAAAAAACATCAATTTGGTTCACATAATTTATATATGACTCATCAAAGGTCAAATGTTCTGCAATTTTTGGTTTTAATGTAAAAGTCGTTGAGAAAAATTTCTGAAGGTATTACTAAAAACTCAAAAAAACTACGTAAATTTTTATCAATTCTGCTCATAGAGAGTAAAATTGTGTCATCAAAGGTCAATTGTACATCACTTTTTCTTCCTAGCGTACAACTCATAAAGAATAAATTTTTTTATAGAAAATTTTTTTATTTAATGAAAATTAACACGAACTATATTTTAAAAAAAAACATCAATTTGGTTCACTTAAATTATATATTAGTCATCAAGGGTCCAATTTACTTCATTTTTTTGGTTTTAATGTACAAGTCGTTGAGAAAAAATTCTGAAGTTATTACCAAAAACTCAAACAAAACTACATAAATTTTTATCATTCTTGCTCATAGAGTGTAGAATTGGGTCATCAAAGGTCAATTGTATATCAGTTTTTTTTTCTTTTAACGTAGAAGTTAGGAGAAAAATTTTTTAGGTAGAAGTTGTTTAATTAGTGATAATAAACACAAAATTACATTAGGAAAAATAAAAATTGCCTACATAACTTACATAAGAGTCATCCAAGGTTGTGCATCCTTTTTTTCTTCTCCTTAGCGTACAACTCATAAAGCACAATTTTTTTAGAGAAAAGTTTTTTATTTATTGAAAATTAACACGAAACTAAATTTTAGAAAAAACATCAATTTGGTTCACTTAAATTATATATTAGTCATCAAGGGTCAAATTTACTTCATTTTTTTGGTTTTAATGTACAAGTCGTTGAGAAAAAATTCTGAAGTTATTACCAAAAACTCAAACAAAACTACATAAATTTTTATCATTCTTGCTCATAGAGTGTAGAATTGTGTCATCAAAGTTCAATTGTATATCAGTTTTTTTTCTGTTAACGTAGAAGTTCGAAGAAAAATTTTTTTGGTAGAAGTTGTTTAATTAGTGAAAATAAACACAAAATTACCTTAGGAAAAAAAAAATTGCCTACATAACGTATATAAGAGTCATCAAAGGTTGTGCATCCTTTTTTTCTTCTTCTTAGCGTACAACTCATAAAGCACAATTTTTTTAGAGAAAAGTTTTTTATTTAGTGAAAATTAACACGATACTATATTTTAAAAAAAACATCAATTTGGTTCACTTAAATTATATATTAGTCATCAAGGGTCAAATGTACTTCATTTTTTTCGTTTTAATGTTCAAGTTGTTGAAAAAAATTTCTGGAAATATTACTGAAAACTCAAACAAAACTACGCAAATTTTTATCAATCTTGCTCATAGAGAGTAAAATTGTGTCATCAAAGGTCAATGGTACATCAGATTTTTCCTTTTAATTTACAAGTTATGAGAAAAATTTCTTACATAAAAGTTGTTTAATTAGTGAAAATAAAAACAAAACTGCCTTAAGAAAATTAAAATTGCTTACAGAACGTATATATGAGTAATCGAAAGTCAATTGTAGATCATTTTTTCTTTTTAGCGTACAACTCAAAAAGAACAATTTTTTTTATAGAAAAGTTTTTTTTAATGAAAATTAACACGAAACTTTTTTGAAAAAAACATCAATTTGGTTCACATAATTTATCTATGACTCATCAAAGGTCAAATGTTCTGCAATTTTTGGTTTTAATGTAAAAGTCGTTGAGAAAAATTTCTGAAGGTATTACTAAAAACTCAAAAAAACTACGTAAAGTTTTATCAATTCTGCTCATAGAGAGTAAAATTGTGTCATCAAAGGTCAATTGTACATCACTTTTTCTTCCTAGCGTACAACTCATAAAGAATAAATTTTTTTATAGAAAAGTTTTTTATTTAGTGAAAATTAACACGAAACTATATTTTAAAAAAAACATCAATTTGGTTCACTTAAATTATATAATAGTCATCAAGGGTCAAATTTACTTCATTTTTTTGGTTTTAATGTACAAGTCGTTGAGAAAAAATTCTGAAGTTATTACCAAAAACTAAAACAAAACTACATAAATTTTTATCAATCTTGCTCATAGATTGTAGAATTATGTCATCAAAGGTCAATTGTACATCAGTTTTTTTTCTTTTAACGTAGAAGTTAGGAGAAAATTTTTTTAGGTAGAAGTTGTTTAATTAGTGAAAATAAACACAAAATTACATTAGGAAAATTGAAAATTGCCGACATAACGTATATAAAAGTCATCAAAGGTTGTGCATCCTCTTTTTCTTCTTCTTAGCGTACAACTCATAAAGCACAATTTTTTTAGAGAAAAGTTTTTTTTAGTGAAAATTAACACGAAACTGTATTTCAAAAAAACCATCATTTTGGTTCGATTAAATTATATATTAGTCATCAAGGGTCAAATGTACTTCATTTTTTTTGATTTAATGTTCAAGTCGTTGAGAAAAATTTATGAAATTATTACTGAAAACTCAAAAAAAAAACTACGCAAATTTTATCAATCTTGCTCATAGAGAGTAAAATTGTGTCATCAAAGGTCAATGGTACATCTGATTTTTCCTTTTAATTTACAAGTAATGAGAAAAATTTCTTACATAAAAGTTGTTTAATTAGTGAAAATAAACACAAAACTGCCTTAGGAAAATTAAAATTGCTTACATAACGTATATATGAGTAATCAAAAGTCAATTGTAGATCATTTTTCTTTTTAGCGTACAACTCGAAAAGAACAATTTTTTTTATAGAAAATTTTTTTTGATGAAAATTAACACGAAACTATTTTTGAAAAAAACATCAAATTGGTTCACATAATTTATATATGAGTCATCAAAGGTCAAATGTTCTTCATTTTTTGGTTTTAATGTACAAGTCGTTGAGAAAAATTTCTGATGTTATTACTAAAAACTCAAAAACACTAAGTAATTTTTATCAATCTTGCTCAAAGAGAGTAAAATTGTGTCATCAAAGGTCAATTGTACATCACTTTTTCTTCCTAGCGTACAACTCATAAAGATTAAATTTTTTTATAGAAAAGTTTTTTATTTAGTGAAAATTAACACGAAACTATATTTTAAAAGAAACATCAATTTGGTTCACTTAAAATATATATTAGCCATCAAGGGTCAAATTTACTTCATTTTTTTGGTTTTAATGTACAAGTCGTTGAGAAAAAATTCTGAAGTTATTACCAAAAACTCAAACAAAACTACATAAATTTTTATCAATCTTGCTCATAGAGTGTAGAATTGTGTCATCAAAGGTCAATTGTACATCAGTTTTTTTTTCTTTTAACGTAGAAATTAGGAGAAAAATTTTTTAGGTAGAAGTTGTTTATTTGGTGAAAATAAACACAAAATTACCTTAGGAAAATTAAAAATTGCCTACATAACGTATATAAGAGTCATTAATGGTTGTGCATCCTTTTTTTCTTCTTCTTAGCGTACAACTCATAAAGCACAATTTTTTTAGAGAAAAGTTTTTTATTTAGTGAAAATTAACACGAAACTATATTTTAAAAAAAACATCAATTTGGTTCACTTAAATTATATATTAGTCATCAAGGGTCAAATGTACTTCATTTTTTTCGTTTTAATGTTCAAGTCGTTGAGAAAAATTTCTGATATTATTACTGAAAACTCAAACAAAACTACGCAAACTTTTATCAATCTTGCTCATAGAGAGTAAAATTGTGTCATCAAAGGTCAATTGTACATCACTTTTTCTTCCTAGCGTACAACTCATAAAAGAATAAATTTTCTTATAGAAAAGTTTTTTATTTAGTGAAAATTAACACGAAACTATATTTTAAAAAAAACATCAATTTGGTTCACTTAAATTATATATTAGTCATCAAGGGTCAAATGTACTTCATTTTTTTCGTTTTAATGTTCAAGTTGTTGAAAAAAATTTCTGGAAATATTACTGAAAACTCAAACAAAACTACGCAAATTTTTATCAATCTTGCTCATAGAGAGTAAAATTGTGTCATCAAAGGTCAATGGTACATCAGATTTTTCCTTTTAATTTACAAGTTATGAGAAAAATTTCTTACATAAAAGTTGTTTAATTAGTGAAAATAAAAACAAAACTGCCTTAGGAAAATTAAAATTGCTTACAGAACGTATATATGAGTAATCGAAAGTCAATTGTAGATCATTTTTTCTTTTTAGCGTACAACTCAAAAAGAACAATTTTTTTTATAGAAAAGTTTTTTTTAATGAAAATTAACACGAAACTTTTTTGAAAAAAACATCAATTTGGTTCACATAATTTATCTATGACTCATCAAAGGTCAAATGTTCTGCAATTTTTGGTTTTAATGTAAAAGTCGTTGAGAAAAATTTCTGAAGGTATTACTAAAAACTCAAAAAAACTACGTAAAGTTTTATCAATTCTGCTCATAGAGAGTAAAATTGTGTCATCAAAGGTCAATTGTACATCACTTTTTCTTCCTAGCGTACAACTCATAAAAGAATAAATTTTCTTATAGAAAAGTTTTTTATTTAGTGAAAATTAACACGAAACTATATTTTAAAAAAAACATCAATTTGGTTCACTTAAATTATATATTAGTCATCAAGGGTCAAATGTACTTCATTTTTTTCGTTTTAATGTTCAAGTTGTTGAAAAAAATTTCTGGAAATATTACTGAAAACTCAAACAAAACTACGCAAATTTTTATCAATCTTGCTCATAGAGAGTAAAATTGTGTCATCAAAGGTCAATGGTACATCAGATTTTTCCTTTTAATTTACAAGTTATGAGAAAAATTTCTTACATAAAAGTTGTTTAATTAGTGAAAATAAAAACAAAACTGCCTTAGGAAAATTAAAATTGCTTACAGAACGTATATATGAGTAATCGAAAGTCAATTGTAGATCATTTTTTCTTTTTAGCGTACAACTCAAAAAGAACAATTTTTTTTATAGAAAAGTTTTTTTTAATGAAAATTAACACGAAACTTTTTTGAAAAAAACATCAATTTGGTTCACATAATTTATCTATGACTCATCAAAGGTCAAATGTTCTGCAATTTTTGGTTTTAATGTAAAAGTCGTTGAGAAAAATTTCTGAAGGTATTACTAAAAACTCAAAAAAACTACGTAAAGTTTTATCAATTCTGCTCATAGAGAGTAAAATTGTGTCATCAAAGGTCAATTGTACATCACTTTTTCTTCCTAGCGTACAACTCATAAAAGAATAAATTTTCTTATAGAAAAGTTTTTTATTTAGTGAAAATTAACACGAAACTATATTTTAAAAAAAACATCAATTTGGTTCACTTAAATTATATATTAGTCATCAAGGGTCAAATGTACTTCATTTTTTTCGTTTTAATGTTCAAGTTGTTGAAAAAAATTTCTGGAAATATTACTGAAAACTCAAACAAAACTACGCAAATTTTTATCAATCTTGCTCATAGAGAGTAAAATTGTGTCATCAAAGGTCAATGGTACATCAGATTTTTCCTTTTAATTTACAAGTTATGAGAAAAATTTCTTACATAAAAGTTGTTTAATTAGTGAAAATAAAAACAAAACTGCCTTAGGAAAATTAAAATTGCTTACAGAACGTATATATGAGTAATCGAAAGTCAATTGTAGATCATTTTTTCTTTTTAGCGTACAACTCAAAAAGAACAATTTTTTTTATAGAAAAGTTTTTTTTAATGAAAATTAACACGAAACTTTTTTGAAAAAAACATCAATTTGGTTCACATAATTTATCTATGACTCATCAAAGGTCAAATGTTCTGCAATTTTTGGTTTTAATGTAAAAGTCGTTGAGAAAAATTTCTGAAGGTATTACTAAAAACTCAAAAAAACTACGTAAAGTTTTATCAATTCTGCTCATAGAGAGTAAAATTGTGTCATCAAAGGTCAATTGTACATCACTTTTTCTTCCTAGCGTACAACTCATAAAGAATAAATTTTTTTATAGAAAAGTTTTTTATTTAGTGAAAATTAACACGAAACTATATTTTAAAAAAAACATCAATTTGGTTCACTTAAATTATATAATAGTCATCAAGGGTCAAATTTACTTCATTTTTTTGGTTTTAATGTACAAGTCGTTGAGAAAAAATTCTGAAGTTATTACCAAAAACTAAAACAAAACTACATAAATTTTTATCAATCTTGCTCATAGATTGTAGAATTATGTCATCAAAGGTCAATTGTACATCAGTTTTTTTTCTTTTAACGTAGAAGTTAGGAGAAAATTTTTTTAGGTAGAAGTTGTTTAATTAGTGAAAATAAACACAAAATTACATTAGGAAAATTGAAAATTGCCGACATAACGTATATAAAAGTCATCAAAGGTTGTGCATCCTCTTTTTCTTCTTCTTAGCGTACAACTCATAAAGCACAATTTTTTTAGAGAAAAGTTTTTTTTAGTGAAAATTAACACGAAACTGTATTTCAAAAAAACCATCATTTTGGTTCGATTAAATTATATATTAGTCATCAAGGGTCAAATGTACTTCATTTTTTTTGATTTAATGTTCAAGTCGTTGAGAAAAATTTATGAAATTATTACTGAAAACTCAAAAAAAAAACTACGCAAATTTTATCAATCTTGCTCATAGAGAGTAAAATTGTGTCATCAAAGGTCAATGGTACATCTGATTTTTCCTTTTAATTTACAAGTAATGAGAAAAATTTCTTACATAAAAGTTGTTTAATTAGTGAAAATAAACACAAAACTGCCTTAGGAAAATTAAAATTGCTTACATAACGTATATATGAGTAATCAAAAGTCAATTGTAGATCATTTTTCTTTTTAGCGTACAACTCGAAAAGAACAATTTTTTTTATAGAAAATTTTTTTTGATGAAAATTAACACGAAACTATTTTTGAAAAAAACATCAAATTGGTTCACATAATTTATATATGAGTCATCAAAGGTCAAATGTTCTTCATTTTTTGGTTTTAATGTACAAGTCGTTGAGAAAAATTTCTGATGTTATTACTAAAAACTCAAAAACACTAAGTAATTTTTATCAATCTTGCTCAAAGAGAGTAAAATTGTGTCATCAAAGGTCAATTGTACATCACCTTTTCTTCCTAGCGTACAACTCATAAAGATTAAATTTTTTTATAGAAAAGTTTTTTATTTAGTGAAAATTAACACGAAACTATATTTTAAAAGAAACATCAATTTGGTTCACTTAAAATATATATTAGCCATCAAGGGTCAAATTTACTTCATTTTTTTGGTTTTAATGTACAAGTCGTTGAGAAAAAATTCTGAAGTTATTACCAAAAACTCAAACAAAACTACATAAATTTTTATCAATCTTGCTCATAGAGTGTAGAATTGTGTCATCAAAGGTCAATTGTACATCAGTTTTTTTTTCTTTTAACGTAGAAATTAGGAGAAAAATTTTTTAGGTAGAAGTTGTTTATTTGGTGAAAATAAACACAAAATTACCTTAGGAAAATTAAAAATTGCCTACATAACGTATATAAGAGTCATTAATGGTTGTGCATCCTTTTTTTCTTCTTCTTAGCGTACAACTCATAAAGCACAATTTTTTTAGAGAAAAGTTTTTTATTTAGTGAAAATTAACACGAAACTATATTTTAAAAAAAACATCAATTTGGTTCACTTAAATTATATATTAGTCATCAAGGGTCAAATGTACTTCATTTTTTTCGTTTTAATGTTCAAGTCGTTGAGAAAAATTTCTGATATTATTACTGAAAACTCAAACAAAACTACGCAAACTTTTATCAATCTTGCTCATAGAGAGTAAAATTGTGTCATCAAAGGTCAATTGTACATCACTTTTTCTTCCTAGCGTACAACTCATAAAAGAATAAATTTTCTTATAGAAAAGTTTTTTATTTAGTGAAAATTAACACGAAACTATATTTTAAAAAAAACATCAATTTGGTTCACTTAAATTATATATTAGCCATCAAGGGTCAAATTTACTTCATTTTTTTGGTTTTAATGTACAAGTCGTTGAGAAAAAATTCTGAAGTTATTACCAAAAACTCAAACAAAACTACATAAATTTTTATCAATCTTGCTCATAGAGTGTAGAATTGTGTCATCAAAGGTCAATTGTACATCAGTTTTTTTTTCTTTTAACGTAGAAATTAGGAGAAAAATTTTTTAGGTAGAAGTTGTTTAATTAGTGAAAATAAACACAAAATTACCTTAGGAAAATTAAAAATTGCCTACATAACGTATATAAGAGTCATCAATGGTTGTGCATCCTTTTTTTCTTCTTCTTAGCGTACAACTCATAAAGCACAATTTTTTTAGAGAAAAGTTTTTTATTTAGTGAAAATTAACACGAAACTATATTTTAAAAAAAAACATCAATTTGGTTCACTTAAATTATATATTAGTCATCAAGGGTCAAATGTACTTCATTTTTTTTGTTTTAATGTTCAAGTCGTTGAGAAAAATTTCTGAAATTATTACTGAAAACTCAAACAAAACTACGCAAATTTTTATCAATCTTGCTCATAGAGAGTAAAATTGTGTCATCAAAGGTCAATGGTACATCACTTTTTCTTCTTAGCGTACAACTCATAAAGAATAAATTTTTTTATAGAAAAGTTTTTTATTTAGTGAAAATTAAAACGAAACTATATTTTAAAAAAACATCAATTTGGTTCACTTAAATTATATATTAGCCATCAAGGGTCAAATTTACTTCATTTTTTTGGTTTTAATGTACAAGTCGTTGAGAAAAAATTCTGAAGTTATTACCAAAAACTCAAACAAAACTACATAAATTTTTATCAATCTTCCTCATAGAGTGTAGAATTGTGTCATCAAAGGTCAATTGTACATCAGTTTTTTTTCTTTTAACGTAGAAATTAGGAGAAAAATTTCTTACATAAAAATTGTGTAATTAGTGAAAATAAACACAAAACTGCCTTAGGAAATTTAAAACTGCTTACATAACGTATATAAAAGTCATCAAATGTCAATTGTATATCATTTTTTATTCTGAATTTTTAATTCAAAGAGAACAGTTTCTTTAAAAAAAGTTGTTCAATTAGTAAAAATTAACACCCAACTATTTTAAAAAAGAACACAAGTTTGGTTCACAAATTTTATACATGAACCATCAAAGGTCAAATAAACTTCAGTTTTTTCTTCTTAACGTACAACTCATAAAGAACAGTTTTTTTAGAAAAATGTTTTGTTTAGTGAAAATTAACAAGAAACTATATTAAAAAAGCATCAGTTTGGTTCACATAATTTATACAATTTATACATGAGTCATCAAAGGTTAAAAGTTCTTCAGTTTTTTTCGTTTAAAAGTACAAGTCGTTGAGAAAAATTTCTGAAGGTATTACTAAAAATTCAAACAAAACTACAAAAATTTTTATCAATCTTGCTCATAGAGAGTAAAATTGTGTCATCAAATTTCAATTGTACATCAGATTTTTTTCTTTTAACGTACAAGTTAGGAGAAGATTTTTTTAGGTAGAAGTTGTTTAATTAGTGAAAATAAACACAAAACTGCCTTAGGAAAATAAAAAATTGCCTACATAACGTATATAAGAGTCATCAAAAGTTGTGCATCTTTTTTTCTTCTTCTTAGCGTACAACTCATAAAGCACAATTTTTTTAGAGAAAAGTTTTTTATTTAGTGAAAATTAACACGAAACTATATTTTAAAAAAAACATCAATTTGGTTCACTTAAATTATATTTTAGTCATCAAGGGTCAAATGTACTTGATTTTTTTCGTTTTAATGTTCAAGTCGTTGAGAAAAATTTCTGAAATTATTACTGAAAACTCAAACAAAACTACGCAAATTTTTATCAATCTTGCTCATAGAGAGTAAAATTGTGTCATCAAAGGTCAATGGTACATCAGATTTTTCCTTTTAATTTACAAGTTAGGAGAAAAATTTCTTACATAATAGTTGTTTAATTAGTGAAAATAAACACAAAACTGCCTTAGGAAAATTAAAACTGCTTACATAACGTATATAAAAGTCATCAAATGTCAATTGTATATCATTTTTTATTCTTAATTTTTAATTCAAAGAGAACAGTTTCTTTAAAAAAAAAGTTGTTTATTTAGTAAAAATTAACACCCAACTATTTTGAAAAAGAACACAAGTTTGGTTCACAAATTTTATACATGAATCAACAAAGGTCAAATAAACTTCAGTTTTTTCTTCTTAACCTACAACTCATAAAGAACAGTTTTTTTAGAAAAATGTTTTGTTTAGTGAAATTTAACAAGAAACTATATTAAAAAAGCATCAGTTTGGTTCACATAATTTATACAATTTATACATGAGTCATCAAAGGTTAAAAGTTCTTCAGTTTTTTCGTTTAAAAGTACAAGTCGTTGAGAAAAATTTCTGAAGTTATTACTAAAAATTCAAACAAAACTACAAAAATTTTTATCAATCTTGCTCATAGAGAGTAAAATTGTGTCATCAAAGTTCAATTGTACATCAGTTTTTTCCATTTAATGTACAATTAGGGAAAAAATTTCTCAAGTAAAAATTGTTTAATTAGTGAAAGCAAACACAAAACTACGTTCGGAAAACAAAAATTGCTTACTTAACATATATAAGAGTCATCAAAAGTCAATTCCACATCTTTTTTTCTTCCTAACGTACAACTCATAAAAAACAATTTTTTATAGTAAAGTTTTTTATTTAGTGAAAATTAACACGAAACTATTTTCAAAAAACATCAGTTTGGTTCACATAATTTAGATGTGAGTCATAAAAGGTCAAATATACTTCATTTTTTTTCGTTTTAATTTATAAGTCGTTGAGAAATTTTTCTGAAGTAATTACTGAAAATTTTGAAAAAAACTGCGTAAAATTTTATAAATCTTGCTCATGGAGAGTAAAATTGTGTCATCAAAGGTCAATTGTACATAAGTTTTTTTTTCTTGTTGAGATTTTACTAAGTGAAAATTAACACAAAGTTATTTTCAAATAAAACATCAATTTGGCTTACATATTTTATTGATGAGTCATCAAAGGTCATTTGCACATCAAATTTTTCCTTTTAATGTTCAAGTTAGGAGAAGAGTTTCTTAAGTAAAAGTTGTTTAATTAGTGAAGATAAACACAAAAGTACCTTCAGAAAATTAAAAACTGCCCATATAAAGTATATAAGAGTCATCAAAGGTCAAATGTACATCATTTTTTTCTTCTCTATGTACATTTCATAAAAAAACAGTTTTTTACTTGAAATTTTTTTATTTAGTGAATATTTACACGAAACTATTTTCGAAAAACATCAGTTTGGTTCAAATCAATTATATTTGAGTCATCAAATGTCAATTGTACATCAGTTGTTTCCTTTTAATGTTTAAGTTAGCAGAAAAAATTTCTTAAGTAAATGTTGTATAATTAGTGAAAAAAACACAAAACTACCTAATAATTTATCACTTTTGCTCAAAGAGCGTAAAATTGAGTCATCAAAAGTCAATTGCACATCATTTTTTCCTCTTTATTTTCAAGTCATAGAGAAAAATCCTAATTGAAAGTTGTTTATTAATGAAATTTTGACACAAAACTACCATTTTGAAAAAACCCAACTACTGCTCTCACAAATTATATATGAGTCATCAAAGGTCAATTGTACATCAGTTTTTTCCTTTTAATGTACAGGTAAGGAGAAAAATTTATAAGGTAAAAGTTGTTTAATTAGAGAAAATAAACACGAAACTACATTAGGAAAATTAAAAATTGCTTACATAGCGTATATATGAGTCATCAAAGGTCAATTGTACATCAGCTTTTTCCTTTTAATGTACAGGTAAGGAGAAAAATTTCTAAAGTAAAAGTTGTTTAATTAGTGAAAATGAACACGAAACTACATTAGGAAAATTAAAAATTGCTCACATAACGTATATAAGAGTCATCAAAGGTCAATTTTAGATCAGTTTTTTCTTCTTAACATACAACTCAAGAAAACACTTTTTATAGAAAAATTTTTTATTTAGTGAAAACAAACACAGAACTATTTTCAAAAAAACATCAATTCGGTTCACATAATTTATAAATGAGTCATCAAGCTCAATTGTACTTCAGTTTTTTCCTTTTGATGTTCAAGTCGTAGAGAAAAATTTCTTAAAAAATACTCAAATTTAAAACAAAACTAATTAAAAATTTATCAATCTGGCTCATAGAGAGCAAAACTGAGTGATCAAAACTCAATTGTACATCATTTTTTCCTCCTAAAGTAAATTTCATGGTGAAACGTTTTGTTGGTAAAAGCTGTTTAGTTAGTTAGGAGTCATCAAAGTTGACTTGTACATCTTTTTTTGAGTAAAATTTCTTCAAGAAAAGTTGTTTAACCAGTAAAAATTAACACAAAATTACTACAAAAAACTTCATTTTGTTGCACATAAAATGAATATGAGTTATCAAATGTCATTTGTACGTTCTTTTTTCCTCCTAGGGTACAAGTAATAACAAAGAAAAATTTCCCAAGAAAAAGTGGTTTTCTTAGTAAAAAAATTAACGCAAAACTATTTAGAAGACTCGATATCGGTTCATATAAAGTATGTATATGACTCATCAATAGTCAATTGTACATCATTTATTTCTTTTTAAAATACAAAATAGAAAAATATTTCTGGATTAAAAGTCGTGTAATTTGTTAAAATTAACACTAAACTACTTTCAATAAAAGCTAAATATTGCTCACATAAAAAAATATGAGTCATCAGAGGTCGTTTGTACATCATTTTTCCTTCTTAATCTACAAGTCGCATAGAAAAATTTCTTAAAGAAAATTTGTTCTGTTAGTTGATTTTTCTTAAAAGTGTCTATTCTGCTCAAACAAAGTATGTATGAGTCATCAAATGCCAATTGTTTGTATTTTTTCCCTCTTAATTTACAAGTCATAGAGAAAAGTTTGCTAAGAGAAAGTTGCTCCCTTAGCGAAAACTACCACAAAAATTACTTTAAATTGTATAAAAGTATTTATTGAGTTATCAAAATTTCACTGATTTTTTTTGCGTACAAGAATTACAACAAATTTTTTGGTAACAAAGTCAAAGTAATCAAAAGCTCCAGAAAATTTTCCAAAAAAAAAATTTGTTTCTTATGTCTCTCTTTTCAGACGTGTAAAAAGTGGTTTGACGACAAAACTTTCTTACATGAAGGAAACAAAGAAAATATCGAAACAAATCTAAATCATTTTAGATTGTCAAAAATTCTTCAATCATAGCAAATATTTCTCGCTTAAACCTATTTTACAGGCTAAATGTCATCCTTCTAGATCGAAACAAGGGTCTCAAAAAGCACTAAAAACTCGTTAATAGTCTTATATATGCATCGTTTGAGGTTTGCAAATATTAAAGGCAGCAGAAATTTTTGACTAAACTCCGCTAGTACTTTAAAACATAACTAAAACTGTCCAAATTATTCCTAGAACTGCTTTCAAATTTCAGTAAAACCACTTTGCGCATTTCTAGAGACCTTCACTTTTATATATATATATATATATATATATATATATATATATATATTTATATATATATATATATATATATATATATATATATACAAAAAATTCTCTTCCTGGATGCTGTTCACTTATGACATTTATATGAGAACCGAAACGTCCCAAAGAGTTCATCGAAATGTCATCTAAAATCAAAAAGAAAAATGATGAGAGATAAAAATGTGTACAAATTAGCAGAAATCAAACCAGAAATTATGCACAGTTTTTATCAGGCTTGTTGTTTTTGTGATGTTCCATCCATCTGTCAATCAGCATTGCTTTTCATCATCAGTTCACATTTTCATATTATCTCAGCGGGTTCAGCAGTGTCAAAACTTTGTTATACCCGATAAAAAAAACTAAACAGAAATTTAAAGTTGATTGGTATGGAAATGATCAGATGGAAAAATATGTGTTGACCAAAAAAACCAGAAAACTAAAAACCAGAAATCAAACCAGAAATTATGCACAGATTTTATCAAGCATGTAGTTTTTTTGATGTTGCATCCATCTGTCAATCTGCGTTGGTTTTAAGCATCAGTTCACATTTTCATGTTATCTCTGCGGAGTCAGCAGTGTTAAAGCTTTGTTAAAGTGACAAAAAACTAAGCAAAAATTTTAATTTGATTGGTATGAAAAAGATCAGCATGGAAAAATATGCTATGCGTGGACCAATAAACCAGAAAATTACATATCAGAAATCATTTGGTCAGCTTCTTTCTTCTTCGAAAACTTTTACAATTTGGCATAAACTTACCGGACGAAACCAAACTGAAAAACCTTCCATTTCTATGAACTGAAAAAATCAAGACAACTATATGGATGTCCATAATTTTTTTAATCTGAAAATGTGTTGGACTTTAGTTTAAATTAGAAAAGAAATCGTGGTCTACTTTTTTCTTGCATGGTCCGATATTAAATCAGAGTTCTATGAGAAATAAGTAAAAAAAACGTGATTTGCTCTTCAGACAATCTGCCAACTTTTGATTTACTTTTGAATTAATTGTATTCTTCAACCACAAAAACGTTCTCAGTTGACTGATGAGAAAATTCGTTTTGAACATATAGGTCACACTGCATCAAAATTCAATTTTAAAATTTAACCGATACTTTTTTTGTATTACATATAAAAATTGCTTTCATCAAATTTTTTATAGACCTTCTTGTAAGCATTAAAAAAATTTTGCAGCAACCTGTGTTGTCAGCAATTTGATTCTGTCACATTATGTAGTGATTGCTAAGCTATATGACTAACAGTAATTGATTTGCCCTACATCTTGTTGTTAAAATTCGAGAGCAAGAAAAAGAAATATTAAGGAAAAAATTGGATCAGAACATAAAATGTTTGAGAACACCGAATTTATTGTCAACTAATAGAATTTAGTCGTAGTGTTAAAAAAGCAAAATGCCAAATCAGCCATAAAAAACTAAGTTCTCAATCTCAGCGAGAAGCAAAAAATAGCAGGAGCAAAGAATGCTCATTTTTCTGGGTTCACTCGATCTTCATAAAAAATACAATTTCAACGCATACAACATTTTGAAAACAGACAATGTTTCACAGCAACAACTGTCAGAGCACATAAAGAGCACTAAAAAACAACGCTTCGTTAAAATATCCATTTTGAAAGCTTTCATCAACAACAGATCAGTCGTTTGTATTTTTTTTCCAAATGAATTAGTTTTTATACGCAAGAATTTTTTTTAAAAACGTCAATTTGGTTCACATAAAACTATATATGAGTAATCAAAAGTCAATTGTACATCAATTTTTCCTCTTAATTTGCAAATTGTAGAGAAAAAGTTAATAAAAAATAAGTAAATGTTGTATAATTACTGAAAAATAACTCAAAACTACCTAAACACTTATCAATTTTGCTCACTGAGCGTAAAATTGAGTCAACAAAAGTCAATTACACACCATTTTTTCCCCTTGAAATTCAAGTCATAGAGACAAATTTGTAAATGAAAGATGTTTATTAGTGAATTTAGAACAAAAATACTTCTAACTACTGCTCACACAAATTATATATGAGTCATCAAAGGTCAATTTTACATCTTTTTTCTCAATGTACGATTCAAAGAGAGCAAGTTCTTTAAAAAGTTAATCAATTAGTAAAAATTAACACGAAACTATTTAGAAAAATGAACCTCAATTTGTTTCACATAATTTATATATGATTCGTAAAAAGTTAAATGTACTTCAGTTTTTTCTTTTTAATAAACAAGTCGTTGAGAAAGATTTCTGAAGTAACTTCTGAAAATTCAAACAAAACTACGTAAAATTTTATCAATCTTGCTCATAGAGAGTACAATTGTGTCACCAAAAGTCAGTTGTACATCACTTTTTTCCTCCTAATGTACAAGTCTTAGAGATAAATTTGTTAGTAAAAGTTGTTTAATCAGCTAAATTTAAAACAACACTACTTAAAAAAACATAAATATTGCATATTGCTCACATAAAGTATATATGTGTCATCAAACATTTTTTCCATCATTTTTTTCTTCTTTTATTTCAATTCAAAAAGAACAATTTTTTTTTAATGAAATGTTGTTTAATTAGTGAAAATAAACACAAAAATACCTTAGGAAAGTTAAAAATTGCTTACATAACGTATATAAGAGTCATCAAAGGCCAATTGTACACCACTTTTTCCCTCCCAATGTACAAGACATCGAGAAAAATTTTCTTACGTTAAAGTTATTTATTTAGTAAAAAATTAACTCCAAACTGCTTTAAGAAAAATCAATTTGGTTCAAATAAATTATATATGAGTCATCAAAAATCAATTGTACATCAGTTTTTTTCCTCTTAATTTTCAAGACATAGAGAAAAATTTCTTAACTGAAAGTTGTTTATTAATGAAATTTAACACGACACTACCAATTTGAAAAACCTAACTACTGCTCACACAAATTATATATGAGTCATCAAAGGGCAATTGTACATCACTTTTTCTTCCTATTGTAAAACTCATAAAGAACATTTTTCTCTTGAAAAAATTTTTATTTAGTGACAATTAACACGAAAATATTTTCAAAAAACATCAATTTGGTTCACATAATTTATATATGAGTCATCAAAGGTCAATTATAAATCAGTTTTTTCCTTTTAATGTACAAGTTAATAGAAAACATTCTTAAGTAAAAGTTGTTTAATTAGTGAAAATAAACACAAAACTACCTTAGAAAAATTGAAAAAGTGCTCACCTAAATTGTATAAGGGTCATCAAAGGTCAACTGTACATCATTTTTTTTGTCTTAATGTACAACTCATAGAAAACACCTTTCTTTTTAAAAGTTTTTCATTTAATGAAAAATAACACGAAATTTTTTTCAAAAAAAACATCAATTTGGCTCACATAAAGTATATGTAAGTGATCAAAAGCCAATTGTACATCAATTTTTTCCTCCTAACCTGCAAAATTTAGAGAAAACATTTCTCGAGTAAATGTTGTATAATTAGTAAAAATTAACACAAAACAATCTTAGGAAAACTAATATTGCTCAAATAAAGTAAATATGAGTCATCAAAGTTCTAATGTACATCATTTTTTCTTCTTAATGTACAATTCAAAGATAACAATTTCTTTAATGAAAGTTGTTTAATTAGTAAGAGTTAACACGCAACTATTTTAAGAAAGAACATCAATTTAGTTCACAAAAACTATATATCAGTCATAAAACGTCAAATGTACTTCAGTTTTTCTTTTTAATGTACAAGTCGTTGAGAAAAATTTCTGAAGTAATTAATGAAAACGCAAACAAAACTATGTAAATTATTATCAACCTTGCTTATAGAGAGTAAAATTGTGCCATCAAAGGTCAACTGTACATCAGTTTTTCCTTTTCATGTTCAATATAGTAGAAAAATTTCTAAAGTAAAAGTTTTTTAATTATTGAAAATAAACACGAAGCTACATTAGCAAATAAAAAATTGCTTACATAACGTATATAAAAGTCATCAAAGGTCAACTATACATCAAATTTTTCTTCTTAACGTACACCTCATAGAAAACATCTTTTTATTTAAAATTTTTTATTTATTGAAAATTAACACGAAACTATTTTAAAAAAAAACATCAAATTGGCTCACATAAAGTATATGTGAGTGATCAAAAGCCAACTGTACATCAATTTGTTCCTCTTAACGTGCAGAATTAGAGAAACTATTTCTCGAGTAAATGTTGTATAATTAGTGAAAATTAACACAAAACAATCTTAGAAAACAAATATTGCTCAAATAAAGTAAATATGAGTCATCAAAAGTCTAATATACATCATTTTTTCTTCTTAATGTACAATTCAAAGAAAAAAATTTCTTTAAATAAAGTTGTTTAATTAGTAAGAATTAACACGAAACTATTTTAAGAAAGAAAATCTTTTTGGTTCACAAAAATTAAATATCAGTCATAAAACGTCGAATGTACTTCAGTTTTTTCTTTTTAATGTACAAGTTAGTAGAAAAATTTCTAAAGTAAAAACTGTTTAATTAGTGAAACTAAACACAATACTACATTAGGAAAATTAAAAATTGCTTACATAACGTATATAAAATTCATCACAGGTCAAATGTACATCAGTTTTTTCTTCTTAAGGTAACACTCATAGAAATTATCTTTTTATTTAAAAGTTTTTTATTTATTGAAAAGTAACACAAAACTTTTTTCAAAAAACATCAATTTAGTTCACATAAATTATATGTGAGTGATCAAAAGCCAATTGTACATCATTTTTTTCCTCTTAACGTGCAAAATTTAGAGAAAACATTACTCGAGTAAATGTTGTATTATTAGTGAAAATTAACACAAAACAACCTTAGGAAAACTTAATTATTGCTCACGTAAAGTAAATATGAGTCATCAAAGTTCAATTGTACATCATTTCTTCTTCTTAATGTACAATTCAAGGAGAACAATTTTTTTAAAAAAACTTTTTTTATTAGTAAGAATTAAAACGAAACTGTTTTAAAAAAGACCATCAATTTGGTTCAGATAAATTATATATCAGTCATAAAAGGTCAAATGTACTTCAGTTTTATTTTTAATGTACAGGCCATTGAGAAAAATTTCCGAAGTAATTATGAAATTTCAAACAACACTACGTAAATTTTTATCAATCTTGCTCATAGAGAGTAAAATTGTGTCATCAAAGGCCAATTGTACATCATTTTTTTCCTCCTAATGTACAAGCCATAATGAAAAATTTCTGAGTAAAAGTTATTTAATTAGTTAAATTCAAAACAGCACTACTAAATAATCATAAATATTGCTCACATAAAGTATATATTAGTCGTCAAACATCATTTGTAGATCATTTTTTTCTTCTTAATGTACAATTCAAAGAGAACGATTTTTTTTATAAAAAGTTGTTTTTTTAGTGAAAATAAACACAAAACTACCTTAGAAAAAACAAAAATTGCTTACATAACGTATATATAAGAGCAATCACAGGTCAATTGTACATCACTTTTTTTTCTTCCTAATTTACAGGACAAAGAGAAAAAATTTCTAACGTAAAATTTTTTGTTGAGTAAAAAATTAACACCAAACAACTTTAATAAAAATCAATTTGGTTCATATATATTATTAATGAGTCATCTATTGTCAACTGTACAACAGTTTTTTCCTCTTAATTTGCAAAACAGAAAGAAAAATTTTTTAATTGAAAGTTGTTTTTTATCGAAATTTATCACAAAACTACCATTTTGAGAAAAACTTATCTACTGCTCCCACAAATTATATATGAGTCATCAAAGGTCAATTGTACAACATTTTTTCTTCTTAATGTATAGCTCATAAAGAACATTTTATTCTGGAAAAAAGTTTTATTTAGTGAAAAGTAACCCAAAATTTTTTTTCAAAAACATCAATTTGGTTCACATAAATTTTATATCAGTCATCAAAGGTCAATTATATATCAGTTTTTTCCTTTTAATGTACAACTTAGGAGAAAAATTTTTTAAGTAAAGGTTGTTTAATTAGTGAAAATAAACACAAAGTTACCTTAGAAAAACTAAAATTGCTCACCTAAAGTGTATAAGGGTCATCAAAGTGTATAAGGGTCAACTGTACATCCTTTTTTTCTTCTTAACGCCCAACTAGAAAAAAAATTCTATACGTAAAAATTTTTTTAGTAAAAAATTAACACAAAACTACTTTAGTAAAAATCAATTTGGTTCATATATATTATATATGAGACATCTATGGTCAATTGTACATCAGTTTTTTCCTCTTAAATTGCAAGTCAGAGAGAAAAATTTCTTAATTGAAAGTTGTTTTCTCAATGAAATTTATTACAAAACTACCATTTTGAAAAAAAAGCTTTCTACTGCTCAAACAAGTTATATACGAGTCATCAAAGGTCAACAGTTTTTCTTCTTAATGTTTAACTCATAAAGAACATTTTTTCTCGAAAAAATTTTTGTTTAAGGAAAAATAACAAGAAACTATTTCCAAAAAAACATCAATTTGGTTCACATAAATTTTATATCAGTCATCAAATGCCAATTATATATCAGTTTTTTCCTTTTAAGGTACAACTTAGGAGAAAAATTTCTTATGTAAAGGTTGTTTAATTGGTGAAATTAAACACAAAACTACCTTAGAAAATTTAAAAATTACTCACCTAAAGTGTATAAGGGTCATCAAAGGTCAAATTTTTTTTCTTATTAACGTACAAATCATAGAAAACATCTTTTTATTTAAAAGTTCTTTATTTAATGATATCTAACACGAAACAATTTTCAAAAAAACAGTTTCAAGTTTTATCGAAACTATTTTCAAGTTTTATCAATCTTGCTGATAGAGATTAAAATTGTGTCATCAAAGCTCAATTGTACATCACTTTCTTCCTCCTAATGTACAAGTCATAGAGAAAAATTTCTTGAGTAAAAGTTTTCTAATCAGTAAAAATTAACACAAAACTGCTTTAAAAAAATCAATTTGGATCACATAAATTATATTTGAGCCATCAAAAGTCAATTATATATCAGTTTTTTTTCTTAACGTAAAACTCAAAAAGATAAGTCTTTATAGAAAAGTTTTTTTTATTAAGTAAAAAATAAACACGAAACTATTTTCAAAAAAAACATCAATTGGTTCAGATAAATTTTATATGAGGCAACAAAGGTCAATTTTACATCAGTTATTTCCTTTTAATGTACAGGTTAGGAAAAAATTTTTAATGTAAAAGTTGTTTAATTGACGAAACTAAACACGAAACTACCTTAGGAGAAATAAAAATTGCTAACATAAAGTAAATAAGAGTCATCAAATATCAACTGTACATCATTTTTTCTTCTTAACGTACAACTCATAGAAAACAATTTTTGATAAAAAAGTTTTTTAGTGAAAATTAACACGAAACTTTTTTCAAAAAAACATCAATCAATTTGGTTCACATAATTTTTATATGAGTCATCGACGTTCAATTGTACTTCTTTTTTTAATGTACAAGCTAAGAGAAAAAATAATTATATAAAAGTTGTTTTTTTTATAAAAAATAAACACAGAACTACCTTAGGAAAAATAAAATTGCTAACGTAAATTATATAAGAGTCATCAATGGTCAACTGTACATCATTTTTTTCTTCTTAAAATACAACTCAGAGAAAACAGTTTTCAAAAAGTTTTCAAAAAAAAACATCAATCAATTTGGTTCACATAACTTATATATGAGTCATCAAAGTTCAATTGTACTTCAGTTTTTTCGTTTTAATGTACAAGTCGTAGCGAAAAATTTCTTAAGTAATTACTGAAATCTAACACAAAACTACTTAAAAATTTATCAATCTTGCTCAACGAGGGTAACATTGAGTAATCAAAGTTCAATTCTTCATCAGTTTTTCCTCTTAAAGTACAAGTGATAGAGAAAAACTTTGTTAGTAAAAGCAGTTTAATTAGTTAGGTTTAACACAGAAGTACTTTAAAAAACTTAATTATTACGCACATAAAGTATATATGAATCATCAAAGGTCAATTATACATCTTTTTCTCAAGTAAAAAAAGTAATTATACAAGTAAAAATTTTTATGTAAAAGTTGTTTAATTAGTAAAAGTTAACAGAACACTACTTTAAAAAACTTCATTTCGATTCAAATAAAACATATATGACTCATCAAATTTCAATTATACTCTATTTTTTTCTTTTTAATGTACGAGTCATAGAGAAAAATTTCTTCCGTGAAAATTGTTCAACTAGTAAAAATAAACACAAAATTACTATAAAAAACTTCTTTTTGTTGCACATAAGGTGCATATGAGTCATCTAATGTTATTTGTACTTTCTGTTTTTCCTCCTAAAGTACACGTCATAAAGAAAAATTACTTAAAACAAGTTGTTTAATTATATAAAATAATACAGCAATACTTATAAAAACTTCATTATTGCTCACACAAAATACATATGAGTCATCAAAGATCATTTGTACATCATTTTTTCCTCTTAATGTGTAAGACATAGAGAAAAATGTCTTAGGTAAAAGTTGTTTCATCAGTAAAAAGTAACAAAAAACTATTTTAAAAATCATCAATTTGGTTCACATAAATTATATGTGAATAATCATTGGTTAATTGTACATCATTTTTTGCCCTTTTAATGTAGAAGTTAGGAGACAAATTTCTTTAGTAAAAGTTGTTTAATTAGTTAAAATAAACACAAAACCACCTTAGGAAAACCTAAATATTGCTCACAGAAAGTATATATGTGGCGTCAAACGTCAATTGAACATCATTTTTGCTTCTGAATCTACAAGTTGCATAGAAAAATTTCATGAAGTAAATTTGTTCCACATGTAAAACTTTTTTAAGAACTGTCTGTTCTGCTCAAAAAAAGTATATAAAAGTCAACAATTGTCAATTCTTCATCTTTTTTCCTCCTAATTTACAAGTCATAGAGAAAAATTTGCTAAGGAAAGGTTGCTCCCTGAGTAAAAACTAACACAAAAATTATATCAAAACATTTGAGTTAGAAAAATCAACTGAATTTTTTTTGTGTGTGCTAGAATTACATAGTCTTATTAACGAAAAATTCTTTGGTAAGCAAATTTTTGTTCCAAATTTTTCTCTCTTCAGAAATGTTAAAAATGGATTGACGCCAAAATTTTCTGACATAATTTAAACAAAAAAAATAGCGAAACAATTCTAAGTCATTTTAGATTGTCAAAAACTCTTCAATCATAGCAAATTATTCTTCCTGAAAACTAATTTACACTCTAAATGTCATCCTACTTGATCAACTCAAGGGTCTCAAAAATAACTAAAAACCCCTTAATAGTCTTATTTATACATCTTTCGAGATTTGTAAATTTTAACGGCGGCAGAGTTTTTTGAATAATTTCCGCTAGTACTTTAAAACACAAATAAAACTGTCCAGAAAAACTCCAAAAACAGTTTTCAAAATTCAGTAAAACCACAATGCGCATTTCTAAAGATTTTCACTCATATTAAAACAAAAGAATTTCTTCCTGCAGGCTGTTCAATTTTAATATTTATAAGAGAACGGAAACGTATCAAAGAAATTATTTATATGTCATCTGAAATCAAAGCAAAGTTATCAAAGACAAAGATTTGTACAAATTAGAGCTAAAGTTTCTTATCATTAATTATCTACTATGAATTTTTGTTGAGAAACCATCCTAAAACAGTCAAAAAATGTTTTCAGCAGTCTGTAGATGCCAACTAGCTCTTATTAGATGCAATAAATTATAATAAAGAGTCAAAAGATTTTCTCTAACTTTGCTTTTGAACAGTTTTTTCTCCACTTCATGCAATAATTACAATGCATCTGTAATAAGGTTAATATTCAAGCAATTTAGGGAAACAGAATATTTAAATCTTCGGTTGGATTACGAATATGATCATGCATGAATCATGCATGATATTTTTTGCGCAGTTTTTATCAAGTTCGTCATTTTTGTGATATTGCATTTATTTCTTAATCGGCATTATTTTTCAGCATTGGTTTCAGACTTTGGTGTTGTCTGTGGGGGTCAGCAGTGTCAAAGCTTCGATAAACTGACAAAAAAATTTAAACAGAAATTTAAAGTTGATTGGTTTAAAAAAGATCAGCATGGCAAAAAATGCTATGCGTTGACCAAAAAACCAGAAAACTACAAACCAGAAATCAATTAGTCAAGTTCTTTTTCCTTCGAGAACCTTAACAAGTTGTCATAAACTTACAGGACGAAGCCAAACTGAAAAAACCTACGAAATGAAAAAAAATCAAGACAATTACATAGATGTCCACAATTTTTTAATCCAAAAATGTGTTGGACTTTGATTAAAATTAGAAAAATGACCGTGGTCTAATTTTTTTTGCATGGTACGATAATAAATCAGTGTTCTATGAAAAATAGTTCAATGAAAAACATGATTTGCTTTTCAGATAATCTGCCAACTTTTGACTGACTGTTGAATTAATTGTTTTCTTCAAGCACAAAAACGTTCTCATTTGACTGATGAGAGAATTTCCTTTGAACATCTAGTCCACACTGCTTCAATTATCAATTTTCAAAGTTGGTTGATAGTTTTGTTACACTACATCCGAAAAATTGCTTTCATCAAAGTTTTTATAGAACTACTTTGCAGCAACCTATGTTGACAACAGTTTAATTCTGTCACATTAAGTAGTGATTGCTAAGCTATTTGTCTAACAGTAATTGGTTTGACTAACATCAATTTGTTAAAATTTGAGCGCAAAAAAAATTTCCGGAAAAAAATTCAGTTGAAAACCTAAAACGTTTAAGTACACCGAAATTCTTGTCAACTAAAAGAACTAAATCGTAGTATTAAAAAACCATAATGCCAAATCAGCCATAAAAAACTAAGTTTTTAATCTCAGCGAGAAGCAAAAGATAGCTGCTGCAAAGAATGCTTTTTTTCTGGGCTCACTGGGTCTTCATAAAAAATTAATTTCAACGCATACATCATCTTGAAAACAGACAATTTGAAATCAAAGCAACAACTTTCAGAACACACAAAGAGAACTATAAAAAACAACGCTTCATTAAAATATTCATTTTGGAAGCTTTCATCGACAACAGATCAGTCGTTTGTTTTTTTTCCAAATGAATTAGTTTTTAAACGCAAGAACTTCTACTAAAACCAACTCAACCTAAGTCCTATAGCATTAAATACAATCCTTATACTAGAAACTAGTTGTTGCCAACTTATTTTGCAATTAATTTTGGAGAACAAAATGGAAGACTACCAATGTTTTTGTTCATAAATCAGCGTATTGTTTCATCAGCTTAAGTAAAATCACTTGCATGTCTTTTTTGCCTTGAAGACTGCATTTCCATCCAATTTATCCCAGAGAGCTGATTTTAAGATCCATTAAAAATCAATATAAGAAAATGGAAAGTCTTTGGTTTTTCGATGAAGCTTACACGTAACAAAACAGAAAAAAAAAGGTACATGCATATTATTGACTGAGCCTCAATTTCAAAAAAAAACAAAAAAAAGCCAATTTTTTAGCTAGAAAAATCATTTAAGTTATTCAACTGCGAACCAGTTGCTTCGATTGTAGTCAAGCAGCTTTATTTCAAAATTAAAATCTTTGCAGGAAAAAGTTTTCAAACAAATTAGAAGTGCAAGTCCTTCACTTTTCTCTTATAAACCAGTTGCAAATTTGCAAAAAGATTAAGCCGGAAAACATATTATTTAGTGATATTTTGACGCTTTAGGAAAGAAAATGTTTAAAAATTGCCTTAATTTGTTCTAGAGCTGGTACAAAATCAACGAAACTTAAAAAAAAATGGCGTAGAAAATTACTTTTTTTAATTTCCTGTTTTTTTCTTATAAAGTCCGACAATTTTACATTTTCATTTTTGTCATTTTTTTTCAAATGCAGACCTAGTTTTTTATGATTAATTTTTTACCTAAATCAAAGCCAAATTTGATCTTGTCACTGATTTTCAAAATTAAAATCTTTGCAGGAAAAAATTTTCAAACAAATTAGAAGTGCAAGTCCTTCACTTTTCTCTTATAAACCAGTTGCACATTTGCCAAAAGATTAAGCCGGAAAACATATTATTTAGTAATATTTTGACGTTTTAGGAAAGAAATTGTTTAAAAATTGCCTTAATTTGTTCTAGAGCTGGTACAAAATTAACGAAACTTAAAAAAATGGCGTAGAAAATAACTTTTTTTAATTTCCTGTTTTTTTCTTATAAAGTCCGACAATTATACATTTTCATTTTTGTCTTTTTTTTTCTTTTTCAAATGCAGACATTCTTTTTATGATTAATTGTTTATTTAAATCAAAGCCAAATTTGATCATGTCACTGATTGCCTACTCGCAAAAAAAAAAACAACTATCATAACCAAAAATTTTTTACAATGTCAAGATTAATTACACCACTGATTTCATAGATAAAACCTCTTAGCAGTTAAAGTGATTAATTTAAGTGATTGAGTTATAAAATTTTTCCCATTTTCCCGCATCGAAAAACAAGTCATACAATTATTATATTCAACGTAAAACAGAATGCTCGAATAGTTTTAATTTTTAAATATTTTATCCGTGGATGAGTCTTTTAAGAATGGTTCTCAAAGGGTTCGTCTGTAACCAAAATTTTTCAAACCAATTTTTGCTTTAGACGAAGATTTTCAATTTCTACGATTGCCCAAAGAAGTACAACAAGAAGCGGAAACAATTACATCACACGGGAAAAAAGCACAAAGGAAATCACACGAATCTGTTTCATACGAGTGTGCACAATGTTAAAAAAGAATCAACCAGAGCAGCAAATTGATTCAGCAATTGAAAACAGTTGAAGGACGTCCGACGTACACGAAATGCACACAAATTCTCAAATTTTTGGCAACACTTCACCGTGTGCTAAACTTGAGGAAGACGCCCATGGTACTCACATAAAGGTTCCAAATAAAACTAAAAGAAAGATTGGACAGCAGGAAGCTGCAATCGCATAATGTTTTCAGCCGTTCAGGATACAAACTGAAAATCAAATTGATATCTTTAATTTTGTTAATGATTAATTGGAAGGTCTCATGCTTTTTTTAAGAAAAAAAGTGATTGAAAAGGGACCACTAAAGATACAATTATCGGTTTCGGTGCAAATGGTCAAGCCAATAGATGACACAGAAGTCAGTTTTCGTGCAAACAAGAAGTGTAAAAAGTTTACAACAGACATAACAGAAGATGAAACTTTTGATTTTATTGACCAAATGAGCAATGCAATCAAAATTTTTTCAAGATGTGGAAGTGGATTTGTTGTTCAGAAAAACAATCATCTTGACATCAAAATTAAAAAATTCAAACCTATCAGAGGCGGCATTTAGCTTGCTATGCCGTCCGCCCTGGTTGGAAATCATCTTCTTCTGAATTTATGGAACAATGACAACAACATGTTTCCCATATCTTTGACGAATGTTCCATAATTTGAAAAGCAACATTATATAGGTATTAACGTTTTTGTTTTTGACAAAATCAAAATTTTACCTCTTTGCTTAACTAAAATTAAGGCACATAAAGTTTTGTTGCTGCTTACGGATGCAGCGCTAAGTCACTAAACTGCTTGATAAATTATTTTCACGCCTTCATGGCCCGCCAATTCAGTGGTAAAGATCTCAAACGATACAGATTTTGCAAACGCTGCGTTCACGGCACGGATTTGGAGACACCATATCACTCAAAAAACATTTGAATTTATGCAGGGAGCAGAAAACTGGTAATATTAACATGCCAACGGAAGACTCAAAAAATGAAATTAGAAACTGGCACAAGACATTCTCATTTTCTTTTAGTTTTTTTACGTCGACACAGAGGCTGTCAGCCTAAAGCAGGACACCTGCCGCCAGAATAATGATACTAGCTACACATTGACCAAAAAAACGCAAAAGTTTTGTGGAATAGGCTTTTGTGCTGTGGAAAAAGCTTTTGAAAGTGATAATAATGTCTTCAAAGGCAAGAAATGAAGACAGAAGTTTTTTCGGTGGCTCAGAGAGAGCGCCAAATCGATTTCTGAGAAAAAACAAAAAAAGACGTCCCGTACTAGGTGATGATGAGTGCAAGCAAATGACTGATAACAGTACAAGATGCGTTATATGCGAGCAAAAAGGAATGAAGAAAAAATTTTCCTTCATGATCACTTTACTGGTGAAATCTACAGAGTTGCTCATAACAGCTATAATCTCAAGCCTCGTGAGCAGAGCTTTCCATGAAAATTTCTTCTAAAACTTAAATAAGTTTGATTCACATCATCAAAGGTGATTCCCTTAATTTTATCCAGAAAAAAAATTGACAGTAACTTCTTGCAACAGTGAGACACACGTCTCAATTTCGTTTTTTGTTTCTGTCGGTAAAAAGAAAAATGACAATCTACCTTACGAAGAGTTCCATTCCCAGGACAGTTTTTGTGTTTTATCCGAGAATTTTGATACTCTGGTTACAACACGCGAAGAACTACACTAAATTATCTAAACAATTCCCAAAACATATCGATGTTCTACAGAAGAAAGGCGTTTTTCCATACTCGTCTCTTAATGTTTTTGAGAAGCTAAATGAAAAATCGTTGCCGCATTATGGTGCTGAGTGGAAAAATTCGTTTGGGGGTTCAGATTAGGGTGTTCAGCATGCAAACAAATTCTGAAAATTTCTTGGCTGCAAGAACCTTGGTGACTTTCTCATGATGTACCTCCAAATTGATGTAATTTTTCTGGCTGACTAAAAAGGCAAGAGAATGTTTGATCAGTTATACGGATTAAACCCCTGTCGTTACTATAGTGCTTCCAATTTTTCGTGGGAGGCGATGCTGAAAACAACTCAAGTGCAACTGGACTTGCTCCCTTATATAGATATGCTGTTGTTTCGTGAGAGAACAATCCGTTGAGAACCAAATGGAATTGGTGGGAAAGGATATATGAAAGCAAATAACAAACACTTGGATGACTTTGGTGAAAAAAAACGAGTACGCCGGGACGATTTCTGGATGTAGGCTACTTATACGGTATACCAATGATGAAAAAACTAGGTCAAGCATCTGACGTAGGTGATGTTGGCTATTTTGTAATGGTTGACCTGAATTATCCTAGCAGCTTACACGATTGTCGCAAGGATCATCCTCTGGCTGCTGAACAGTTAAAAAACGATGCTGAGATGATATTTCAGTATCAAAAAGAATTGGGAAACAAGACCAGTCATATACCAAAGCTTCTCGAAACGCTTCAACCAAAGCAGGATTATGTATGTCATTATTCAGTTTTAAAGTTTTTTTATCAACAGGGGCTCCAAGTAACCAATTTAAATAAGACTCTTAAGTTCAGCCATAGTGACTTTTTGAAGTGCTATATTGAACAGAGAATGCAACGTTAGGACAACAACCCGGTATTAGCACTATCGAAAAGAAATTTTTCAACATGTTCAACAGTTCATGCTTAGGGAAAACGATAAAAAATTTGGAATGTCGTTAGAAGATGGTGTTTGTGAAAAATGAGGAGAAATAAAAGTTCTACTGCAACAGGTACAACTTTGAGAAATTCACCATATTTCGAGACAATCTTGTCGGGATCAATCTCAGCCAGAAAGAGATTAGGTGCAATCAACCAAGTCATCTGGATGCTGCTGTTTTGGATCTGTCAAATTTAGACCTGTACAGATTTCAATATGAAGAAATGAGGCCTTTGTTTGACAAAAAAGCTCGCGTAATGTACCGTGACACTGATTCTCTGTTTAACGAAATTCAAACGGATGGCATATACCAAGATCTTGTGCATTTGAAGTCAATACTTGATCTGAGTGTTTATCCTAAAAGGTCCTCACTTACATAATGAATGAACAAAAAAGTGCCACTAAAGTTATCAAATGAACTAAAGTGTGACATTGTCATGGAATGAGTTTTTTTAAAACTAAAAGTTTAATCTGTAAAAACTTTGCAAACAGTCAAACAAAGTGCAAGAGGAGTGAGCAAACATGCGAGAAAGACATTTCATTATGATAAATTCAAGGATGTGCTGAAATCCAAATCATATCTGAGAAAGCTAGTAGTAGCATCTATAAGCATTCAATCCGACGAAGAAGAATTTGATTTTGATATAGCTCCCAAGAATACGCCGTTCTCAAGTTGTCTTTATACCGATTTCAAACCAGAGCAAGAGCCGCCTGCAAAGAGTCAACGCTTGTCCAAAATTCGCTAAATATTAACGAGGCTGCCCAACTCCAACCCATTTGGGAGTCTCAAGACGTAACGACGAGGAGATACACCTGCAGCCGCTCTGCGCAGGAGCTTCTTGTGAGAATAACAACTCTTATAGGGAATATCTGCCCAACTCCACCCCGGTTGGGTTCTCAAAAATTAGCGACGAGGAGATGCAACAACCTGCGATTGCTCCGCGCAGGAGCTTCCTGTGTCTATAGCAGCTCTAATAGGGGATAGCTGTCCAACTCCACGCCAGTCGGGAGTATAAAGATGTATCGACCAGGATTTTCAAAAACCTGTGACTTCTACGCACAGGAGATTCTTTGTGACAATAACAACTCTAATAGGGGATAGTATTGATTTGTTTTTCCATTCGTGCATTTCCTTACATATCCAATTGTACAGACGACACAAATAGATGTAGGCCCAAGATGCTGACGGAGAAGCAGTTTTAAACGGGTCCATTTTAAACTTTGCATTGACTCAAAACAGAATGTTGTATATTTAAATTTTCCTGATGTTTTTTTATTAAAAATTTGTTGTTTGTTCTTAACATTGCTTCATTATTTGAATTACCTTTTTCACTCTTCTCCTTCAAAGAATAATAAATTAATAGTTCCGAGCTGTCTGTCAAAAAAATGTGGTTGTTTTAGTTTTCTTTTCTCCGAGTCACAAAAAATATCAGAAAATTGTATCCGCCGTAATTGACAAAAAAATTGTTTACACAAAGAAATTACTGTCTACTTCAAAATGGTGTTAAGGTAAGTCTTTTAAATATTCACGCAACAATCCTAATATACAGGGAAAAATTGCCAAGAACTTTTCATCCCCACGCATGATCGGACATGTTTGGTTGAAATCAGCCAAAAAGTGATTTCACGTGCGCACATTTCTTATACTCAAGGGCATGATGACATGCGCTGTAGAAGGCCTGTGCCTCATGCATCAATCAGAAATATTTGAATGCAAATGCCCAAGCAATTATAAGTGCTACATGACCAGATTAGGAGCTCACTTCGTCTGTAAGCCCTCTGACTTCATGGAAGGAGGAATTGAAGCTGTTCAGGACTAATCCGAATGTGGGCACGACATTATAAAGAGATATATTAGTTATATTCATTACCAGCCAGCGCTCTACCAATTGAAGTGAACCACTTGGTTCATTTTTTTTTAATTCCACAAAAGGTACCTTACCAAACACGTGGGAAGGGCCGCACAGAACGTAGGAACGATTTTACTATTTGGATTATGCAATTTTACTATAGATTATAGAAAAAGATATTTTTAAAAAGCATTAAAGATGGAAATATCGAAAATAACACAGCCCTTGATCTACATTGTCTGAAAATCTACAAACTAGAGATAGTAAAGTTTCCTGGAAGGCGTTCTGGCTTGTAATGGTGTGATGTACCTCGCTTTACCGGTGAATGGTTAAATTTGGGTAGCTGGCTTGTAATGGGTAAATATTTATTAATTAGAATGATCGAGGATAATGAAAAATTTGAAACAAAAAGTATTCATATACGTAAAATAATTATTCTTGTGAAGTTTAAGAAAGTAAAGTTCTTGTAAAATTTTAAAACTGCACTTTCAGCCAAATACTTCGAATACAATACTGAATATGAATCGGGACAAAAATCTTTCCACATCCCAGGTTGAGGTCCGAGAGGGAAAGTCGATATGTCCAGACCATCCCAGACGGAAAACGCCTATGTCCAGACCGCCCCAGACGGAAAGTGCCTATGTCCAGACCGTCCCAGACGGAAAGTGCCTATGTCCAGACCGTCCCAGACAGAACGTGCCTTTGTCCAGACTTTCGTGCGTTCACCAGACTTTCGTGCGTTCATGTCCAGACTTTCGTGCGTTAATCAGACTTTCGTGCGTTCATGTCCAGACTTTCGTGCGTTAACCAGACTTTCGTGCGTTCATGTCCAGACTTTCGTGCGTTAACCAGACTTTCGTGCGTTCATGTCCTGACTTTCGTGCGTTCACCAGACTTTTGTGTGTTCATGTCCAGACTTTTGTGCGTTAACCAGACTTTCGTGCGCTCCTGTCCAGACTTTCGTGCGTTAATAAGACTTTCGTGCGTTAACCAGACTTTGGTGCGTTCATGTCCAGACTTTAGTGCGTTCATCAGATTTTTGAGCGTTCGCCAATTTTTCGTGCGTTCACGATCAGACTTTCGTTCCTTCGCCAGACTATTCGTGAGTTCATGTTCAGACTTTCGTGCGTTCATCAGATTTTCGTGCGTTCACAAAATTTTCGTGCGTTCATGATCAGACTTTCGTGCCTTCGCCAGACTATTCGTGAGTTCATGATCAGACTTTCGTGCCTTCGCCAGACTATTCGTGAGTTCATGATCAGACTTTCGTGCGTTCACCAGACGATTCGTGCGTTCATGATCAGACTTTAGTGCGCTCATCAGATTTTCGAGAATTCGCCAATTTTTTGTGCGTTCATGATCAGACTTTTGTGCCTTCGCCAGACTATTCGTGCGTTCATGTTCAGACTTTCGTGCGTTCATCGGATTTTCGTGCGTTCACAAAATTTTCGTGCGTTCATGATCAGACTTTCGTGCCTTCGCCAGACTATTCGTGATTTCTTGATCAGACTTTCGTGCGTTCACCAGACGATTGGTGCGTTCATGGTCAGACTTTCGTGCGCTCTTCTGCGTTTCCAGACCATGTAAATTTGAACGCACGACACCCCCGTCGTGCGTTCATCTGGGTCTGGACATATCGACTCTCCGTCTGGGGCCTCAACCTGGGATTCTAAAAAAACAGTTCAAGCTGAATTTTTTAATTTTTTTTAAAGAATTAAGATGAAAAATATTCCTCAAATGACATCTGATACTTTTAAAACAGATGCTATAGAGATAATATGCACTTAACCGTATACATAAGAGTTTAAAAAAGTATTTATTGTAAAAGGGGGCTTTTCGAAGTCAAATGTAGCACTTAACAATAATACAATAAATCAGAGTACGAGAGGCCGAGGAAGTATACATGTTGGCAACAAAAAGTTAAATTAAACAAAGACAGAAAGTTTGCTCGGACGAGAACAGATCGTTTACGATATTGCCTTTTTTTCTGAATTGTAATAATGATTGGTTGTTTGGTGTTTGGTTAGCTGTTGATGATTTACTGTTTATCATTAGTAGTAATTCAATAGGTGGAACAGGTTCCACCACTGTTTTCAAGCTCCTAATGATGTTGAGCATGATGTTTTTTTTAATCTTTAACAGTCTCCTAGTGGTTGGTCTGCAAGGTAAGATTACGAAGTCACTATAGATTACAAAGGGGCTAAGCTCAGACGATTTTTCTCATTTTTAACCTTAAAAACTTTTAAATATCGCCGTTCTTAGGAAATTCGATAATTTTGAGGACAGTTTGATGACTGCGGACAATGGCTCGAGGAATTGTTGAAATCAACTCAAACTTGGAAGGGATTCAGAAATGGAATTGCGAATTTCTGGTTCTAACATGTGGAATCAATTGTCCTGATCTCAATTGGGATTTCAGATGAAATACGCCTAATTTCTATTGTCAATCAACACGATCCAGGAGCTAATTTTTAAAGTCACTCAAATGCACTTCAGGCAAAAATCGACGAGATGGAGAGACTTATTGGAGAAGTTTAGAACGAAGGCTTCAACGAATTGGTTTATCTGACACCTGACCAAAGTTTCGATAGAACCGCCTCAGTTCACCCAGATGGTATGGGTCTGGTCGAAGACTGTATTTGAAACTGTAGCTCTGGAAATTTTAATCTTTGGCTTAGTAACTTTAGATTTTCAGTTTTTTAGTCATTGTTTGATGATTTACTATCCTTTTAAAATTCTTACAGTGTCTATTGGTTTACTGTCTATTTGAAGCTAACTCTTATATAGTTAGCTTGTATTGCTTCCCGGGTCGAGGTGTCAACGCTAATAATTGCTGAAAAATGTAACATTTGCAATTTGACATGCAGCAGATCAGAGGTTCGAACCCTTGCACGGCAGTTTTTTAAAAGAAATCTGGCGAATGCGGTGAAAAGAAAAATTTCACGGCTAAAAATCACAAATCTTACAAAAATTCACCGCTCAAAACCTCAAATCTTATAAAACTGTACCGCATTTGTTGCAAAAAAGACGCGGACGCTTTGTGGTGGAAATTTTTTTTCACCGCTATGAATTAGCGGTGAAAACTTCTTTGAATTAAACCAAACTCGTATGATTAAAACAGCAGAAATTTTCAGCTTAACAGCAGAAATTTTCAGAAGTGTCCAGCTTAACTAGGAGGAATATTTGGTTTTCACGCGTTGATTTCTGAGATTTGGCAGTTCTCTTTTCTTTCAAAGTTCTTCAAATCATTTGAAACGTCTACCCAAAGTTCTGCGTTAAAGGTATATTGTAAAATATCAAGAATTTTTCATCCAGCTGAGCTTTCAAAAGAATAATAATTTGGTTGGTAACTGATTAAAATAGGCGAATAAACGGAGTAAATCTTTTTCAAGAAAGATTTTATCAGATCGAATCAAATTTGACGTCAGAGTTGCTCAGTTTAAGTGATCGATCAAAAATGATCGTTAAATTTCTTGATCTAGCTAGCCCACAAAACCTTCATCTTTCTTGAGCTAATTTCTTTTCAATTCTGTGATACCCAAATTGGAACTGAAATATTGAATTTTTAGCTATGCTTTACGATATTTTTCTTAGATTGCTGTCTACTATTTTGGCCTCATATATGTAACTCTTATTTTGTTGGTTGCAGTTGGATGCACCGAGAGTTTTCATTAGAAATTCGATATGCGCAAATAAATTTTACTTTCTTATCACTACGGTTGAGAAAGATGATTCCAGAATAATTGACGAAGAATCAGATATGTGGGGATGTATGGCGCTGAGACAAAATCAAAGAAAAAGTTATCGAACAAAGAGAAATATTGAAGGCATTTTTGGTTCTTTGCGCTTCGGGTTGAAAAACTAAAATTGCCATGACCGAACCCATAGATCAAATTAAATATCCTTTGTTTTGTTTCATTGATTGAGAACTATTGTACGGCACCAGAAATTAGTTTGATGATTAAACAACCTATCATTTTTGCAATTGTTTGAAAGTCGTACTTTGGACTTCAGAGGCTCAAGGTTTTTTTAAAAAAATTGTTAAATTTATTAATGTTTTGGCATTCGAAGGCTAGAAAAAAATAATATCCAAATAATTTTTTGTAGATATAAACAAGAATACTCCGAGCAAATAAGCAGCAAAATAAGTAACTTCTGTCATAATTTTACTCGCCGGGAAAATTGCAAAAAATAGAATAAGAACGTAGTAAACATCGCAATCTTGAGCCGTTTTCAAATCAAAAGGGAACAAATGATATCAGAGGATAGTGAAAACTGTTGGACTGTGAAGAAAAAGCGTGGTGAAGTTGATCAAAAACATGTCTATTTTAACTATTTTCAGCTGAATTGGGTACCTTAATTATGAGAGAAGCTGTACGAGACACTGTACAGCTAATGAATTCCGCAAGTTCTACACTAAGCAAGAGAATTGTTACTATTTCGAATATATGGAGTCTTTTGTATAGCCATCAGCAGTAAAAAGGGAAATCAAAAAGGCAAGGTCATTTGAATATCAATTAGTTTTTCTCAATTTTCACTTTGCTGGAAAAAAAATAAATATTCCTGATTATTCTGAAGGCATGTAAACTTTAACCTTTCGGTTATATTATTAATTTACATGCTTGAGAAAAAAAAAGAAATTGATTTGCAAAACTCGGACTTCTACAAAAATTTTGATGTAAAATGTCTATCAAGTTTGAACTTAACATTTTTTTCTCTTTCGTTGATCATTGATGATAAACTTGAGAACCAATTTTTGAAAAATAGATGTTAGAGTCAAAATGTTAACTATTTACTTTTTAAAACTTCAAAACAACAAACCAACATAATTACTTAACTGAAGAAAAGGTCCCAAAAAACTTTTAAAAACTCGGTTCTTTTTTACAAGCCTCAATGTGTCTCAAAACTACCATAAATCAAAATATTCCAATTTTAAATTTTGGTGATTGGACGTAACAGACTTAAATCATTGATAATAGTAGATACATTTAGACACTAAAGTTCAGATTAAACTGGCTGAAATGTTTTAATAATAAATTGAGTGCTTCCCTAGTCCAGATGACTGCACAAAAAAGACAAACAGTTTGGTTTTTTTTCAGTTTGTTCCCCCAGTTCGTTATGCAACCCAGTAACAGAATACGTGCCATTACATATTTGGTCATTATGTAAAAATATGGCACGGGCGTCTGGTGGGTTGCAAATGATATGCAACCACTAAGCTGAGGGGAGGGGGCACAAAGCACAAAACAATTTATAAAGAATTCCTCGGTAATCTGTGTTTTAAAAAGTAGGAAAGCTTCAGATTGTTTGTCCTTTTTGGTATATTCAATTTTACTAGAAGAAAATGTTTGGAACATAAGAAATCTTCTGTATGTTCGGCTTACGTACAAAAGAATTTGTCGTTTTGCTTGATTTTCAACCGCAGACAACCGTAGGTATGTTCGGATCTAAACTTATTGTAATTGTTTTTGAAACAGTTGCGATCGTCAGCGCGTTTGGTTTTAAGCATCAAAAATTGTCACAATCATCGAATTTGAAGGTAGGAAGGTGTTGTTATGCAAGGTCTGAAACGTATAAAATTTTCTGTTTTTATGTATGCAAATTTCTTGGTTTTTGTTTATAATACTGATAAAGTTATAGTACCGTTCTATTCGGAAAAATTCTTACAAACGTCTCGGAGAGGATGATTTCAAAAAGCTACCAATTTTCTAAATATTTTGACTGGGCTGGTTTATAAAATTAGTTGAACAAATAATATGACGTCATTGTTAGTTCGAGTTTTTATGATTTTAAAAAGCAAATTGTGCATTGATGGGAATTCAGTTCTTATATCCATGTTGACTTTCTTTTAAAAAAATATACGGTCGTCTTTCATTGACGTTGGTTTAATAAAACACACGGTCGTCTATTTTATAATTTCTTCTAATTTCGAACTAAGCAAACGAACGGTTTCGTACGTTTAAAACCGAACAGACGTTTGAAACCGAGCACGCCGGCGATATTTTCTGTTTGAAAACTGGACAGATCCTGAATAACGAAGCGTTGAATTAAGAGTTTTCGTCGTTTCTTCTAACAAATAGAAAACACCAACAATTTTAATCTTAAAAATCTACAATTCTTAGAGTTGAGCCATTGGCTTGTGAGAGATATCATGCAGTTAAACTAAAAAAAACTTTGGTTTTTTGGCTTTCTAAAACCAATCTTCTGATGTACTTTTCGAACTGATACAAATTATACAGAATTGTACTGATACCGAATTAAACTTTCGATTAAACATACTAAAATTAGGACTCAGTGAATGAATTAGACGCTTTAGCTTGCAAAAATCTTACAAGATCGACGCTTATCTTGCAAGATTCTTGCAAGACTTCGACGCTTATTTTGCAAGAATTTTAAAAGATCGACTCTTATCTTGCAATTTTCTTGCAAATCCGACGGCTATCTTGCAAGATCTTGCAAGAATCCTGCAAGATCTTGTAAGATGGTGCGTAACCTTACAAGACTCTTGCAAGAGTCTTGCAAGATTCTTGCAAGATCTTGCAAGATAGCCGTCGATAATAGACTAGGGTCTTAGTCCGTGAGATTTTACATTGGTGATACTGGACAAATATAAAAAATGGCGAGAAGAGTTAAGAGGTACTTCTTCTTTCCGATGTCCATCTGTGTCTCTTTTTGAATTTGCAAGTTCAAATTGCCCAACTCCAGTATCAGAAGTAAAAGATTTTAAAATTTTATGTGGATTTCAAATAAATGCTGTAACCCGGGGTGAGGTAGTACTATATGATTCGACGGTTTTTGTCGAGGGTGGGTAACCCTTCCAGACAAAAAAAAACATTGTCTGGATCATACTTTTGTGTCGCTCTATTTCATGATTTGGAACCATTGAATCATTGTCGCGGCTTATTTTGACTCAAAATTGGACCCAATTGAGTCATAGTCCCGCAAAATCTCGCTAACTTGCTCTAATTCGGTTCATGAAAGTTGAAGATAGAGCTTGCTCTATTCGAACTCTAGTCAAGCTACCACAATTTCTGCTTTTGCCCTCTTAGAAGTTTTATTTTTTGAAAGGACAAAATTTTAAAAAAAGATTATCCACAGATGTTTCAAATATAAATTTCTTATTGTGTTTTTCTTATTGGAGGCGGATGACATCAAATTCTGAAACAATGAGAACATCAGATATTATTATTACACGGAAAAAATCTGGAAAACTGCATTTCTAATTATTTATTATCTGTGAAAAATACAGTAAAAATAATAAAATTTTAAACCAAATTTTTGTATAATACCGAAGAAATCAAAAGCCAAGCCCGCAGAGGCGCCATTTTTCGTTGGATTGTTACAATAACTGTCCAAAAACTGACCACATATTTTTTAATATACCAGATCTTTATTGTTTTATGGTTTTTGTTTTATAAATCGTATTTATACTATTTATTTATTATTTATATTACTATCGTATTTATATATGTATTTGTCAGCTAAATCTCCCGACATTCCCCATTTTCTTTTTATGTAGATTTTATTCAAGTAATTTAAGTAATTTCACGAACTTAGTTAGGATTGACTAGATTGCAAAACACATTAATTGGTAATAAAATAACGGCTGGTAATCTTCCCCATTTTTATTAAGTAAGAATAAATTAATTGCTTCATAAAATTAGCCGTGATACAACTCCCGAACGATGAAGATAGTGGTGTCTTCAATTTGTACTCAAAATCCTCAGAATCGGGTAAACAATTCGAATTAGTCAATTATTTAAACCGAATATTTACTTTTCCAGTTGGTGAGGTTTTATGTGGCTATTGTTCTAAGGGATGAGAGAAAGCGTATAACCCTCACAATCGGATCGGGTATTCAACGCCACTTAATTTGTTGGTCAGTTAAGATTCGATAAACTCTTTACGAATGTGAAAAAAAATTCTGCAAAATCTTTGCTTGTATCTACCATGTATTTGCATGGTCTTCATACGCAATTGTCCAAAAATTTTGCTACGTCTTGCTGGAGTTTCGTCCGCAATTTTGGAAACTCTTATATCTTTATGGTTACATCAGATTGCAAAAATAAAATATTTGAAATCAATCATGATTGCATTCAAGTTCACAATATTTGCAAATCAACTAATTTTTTGCAAATAAATTTTTATTTCAGTCCCATTATTTGGTTTCAATTCTCATGACTTTTACGGACAGTTTGTACACAGTACTAAGAATCTTTTCTAAAAACCATGGGATCGATTGAACAAATAAAACAGAACAAAGTTTCAAATATTCACGTCGAATAATGCAACTCAAAATAACTAACATTCGTGCGTTAACCAGACTTTCGTGCGTTCATGTCCTGACTTTCGTGCGTTCACCAGACTTTTGTGCGTTCATGTCCAGACTTTTGTGCGTTAACCAGACTTTCGTGCGTTCATGTCCAGACTTTCGTGCGTTAATCAGACTTTCGTGCGTTAACCAGACTTTCGTGCGTTCATGTCCAGACTTTAGTGCGTTCATCAGATTTTTGAGCGTTCGCCAATTTTTTGTGCGTTCACGATCAGACTTTCGTTCCTTCGCCAGACTATTCGTGAGTTCATGTTCAGACTTTCGTGCGTTCATCAGATTTTCGTGCGTTCACAAAATTTTCGTGCGTTCATGATCAGACTTTCGTGCCTTCGCCAGACTATTCGTGATTTCATGATCAGACTTTCGTGCGTTCACCAGACGATTGGTGCGTTCATGGTCAGACTTTCGTGCGTTCTTCTGCGTTTCCAGACCATGTAAATTTGAACGCACGACACCCCCCGTCGTGCGTTCATCTGGGTCAGGACATATCAACTCTCCGTCTGGGGCCTCAACCTGGGATTCTAAAAAAACAGTTCAAGCTGAATTTTTTAATTTTTTTTAAAAGAATTAAGATGAAAAATATTCCTCAAATGACATCTGATACTTTTAAAACAGATGCTATAGAGATAATATGCACTTAACCGTATACATAAGAGTTTAATAAAGTATTTTTTGTAAAAGGGGGCTTTTCAAAGTCAAATGTAGCACTTTACAATAATACAATAAATCAGAGTACGAGAGGCCGAGGAAGTATACATGTTGGCAACAAAAATTTAAATTAAACAAAGACAGAAAGTTTGCTCGGACGAGAACAGATCGTTTACGATATTGCCTTTTTTTCTGAATTGTAATAATGATTGGTTGTTTGGTGTTTGGTTAGCTGTTGATGATTTACTGTTTATCATTAGTAGTAATTCAATAGGTGGAACAGGTTCCACCACTGTTTTCAAGCTCCTAATGATGTTGAGCTTGATGTTTTTTTTTAATCTTTAACAGTCTCCTAGCGGTTGGTCTGCAAGGTAAGATTACAAAGTCACTATAGATTACAAAGGGGCCAAGCTCAGACGATTTTTCTCATTTTTAACCTTAAAAACTTTTAAATATCGCCGTTCGATAATTTTGGGTACGGTTTGATAACTGCGGACAATGGCTCGAGGAATTGTTGAAATCAACTCAAACTTGGAAGGGATTCAGAAATGGAATTGCGAATTTCTGGTTCTAACATGTGGAATCAATTGTCCTGATCTCAATTGGGATTTCAGATGAAATACGCCTAATTTCTATTGTCAATCAACACGATCCAGTAGCTAATTTTTAAAGGCACTCAAATGCACTTCAGGCAAAAATCGACGAGATGGAGAGACTTATTGGAGAAGTTTAGAAAGAAGGCTTCAACGAATTGGTTTATCTGACACCTTACCAAAGTTTCGACAGAACCGCCTCAGTTCACCCAGATGGTATGGGTCTGGTCGAAGACTGTATTTGAAACTGTAGCTCTGGAGAATTTAATCTTTGGCTTAGTAACTTTAGATTTTCAGTTTTTAGTCATTGTTTGATGATTTACTCTCCTTTTAAAATTCTTAGAGTGTCTATTGGTTTACTGTCTATTTGAAGCTAACTCTTATATAGTTAGCTTGCATTGCTTCCCGGGTCGAGGTGTCAACGCTAATAATTGCTGAAAAATGTAACATTTGCAATTTGACATGCAGCAGATCAGAGGTTCGAACCCTTGCACGGCAATTTTTTGTAAGAAATCCGGCGAATGCGGTGAAAAGAAAAATTTCACGGCTAAAAATCACAAATCTTACAAAAATTCACCGCTCAAAACCTCAAATCTTATAAAACTGTACCGCATTTGTTGCAAAAAAGACGCGGACGCTTTGTGGTGGAAATTTTTTTTCACCGCTATGAATTAGCGGTGAAAACTTCTTTGATTAAAACTCGTATGATTAAAACACTCGTATGATTAAAACAGCAGAAATTTTCAGCTTAACAGCAGAAATTTTCAGAAGTGTCCAGCTTAACAAGGAGGAATATTTGGTTTTCATGCGTTGATTTCTGAGATTTGGCAGTTCTCTTTTCTTTTAAAGTTCTTCAAATCATTTGAAACGTCTACCCAAAGTTCTGCGATAAAGGTATATTGTAAAATATCAAGAATTTTTCATCCAGCTGAGCTTTCAAAAGAATAATAATTTGGTTGGTAACTGATTAAAATAGGCGAATAAACGGAGTAAATCTTTTTCAAGAAAGATTTTATCAGATCGAATCAAATTTGACGTCAGAGTTGCTCAGTTTAAGTGATCGATCAAAAATGATCGTTCAATTTCTTGATCTAGCTAGCCCACAAAACCTTCATCTTTCTTGAGCTAATTTCTCTTCATTTCTGTGATACCCAAATTGAAACTGAAATATTGAATTTTTAGCTATGCTTTACGAGATTTTTCTTAGATTGTTGTCTACTATTTTGGCCTCATATATGTAAGTCTTATTCTGTTTGTTAACTGTTGGATGCACCGAGAGTTCGATGGGTATTCGATATGGGCAAATAAATTTTACTTTCTTATCACTACGGTTGAGAAAGATGATTCCAGAATAATTGACGAAGAATCAGATATGTGGGGATGTATGGCGCTGAGACAAAATCAAAGAAAAAGTTATCGAACAAAGAGAAATATTGAAGGCATAATTGATCCTAAAATTGCGCTTCGGTTTGAGAAACTAAAATTGCCCTGACCGAACCCATAGACTAAATTAAATATCCTTTGTTTTGTTTTATTGATTGAGAACTATTGTACAGCATCAGAACCCAGGTTTAGGTCCAGACCCAAATTGAGCTATGATCAGACTATGCAGACTGAAATGACCTCTGATCAGACTTTCCAGACCGAAGTTACCTCTGATCAGACCATCCAGACCAAAATGATCTCTGATCAGACATTCCAGACCAAAATGTCCTCTGATCAGACCGAACCCAGACCACTGTCCAGACTATAGTGCGCTTACGATCAGACCGAAATTCAGACCATTGTCTAGACTATAAACAGACTAAGATCAGACCATCTTCAGACCATGGTCCAGACTCAATTTCAGACCATTGCCCAGACCTTAATCAGACTATGATCAGACTCAAGTGCGCTCAAAATAGTCTGATCAGAAAAATATTTTAATTATGAACAAATCTCTTAATTTTGCTATAATATATTCATAATAAAAACTGGTGTTTGCAGTATTAAAATCATCTATAGAAAACCCAATTCTGAAAAAAATGCTATTGAAAACGGAACCTAACTGTTGAGAAAAAATTTATTTAACATACCCCTTAGTTCATATTTCTGACTCAATGGATGAACTTAGACAGCTTTCCACAAGAAACGTCGTGGTCTTCAGTTAATCAAAATTTCTTCTTGAGGGGACCGGCATTTGCTATCAGCTGGACTCCTGATCAGAGTCATCGGACTTTAGATGAGTCTCTGATCGGAACGACGCTGCTTTATTGTTGCCTCTTGGCAGAGTCAACATCCCTCAATACAAAAAAAATTGAAAAAATTATGCACTCGAAATCAAATCTTCGAGACCGAATTGACCTCTGGTCAGACCGAACCCAGACCATGGTCCAGACTATAAAGACTATGATCAGACCGTCCCGACCGAATTGACCTCTGATCAGACCGAAATCAGACCATGGTCCAGACTATTGTACGCTCGAACCGTTTTCCAGACCCTGTAATTTCGGTCTGGGAACACAGGGGTGTGCGCTCGATTGGGTCTGATCATAGCTCAATTTGGGTCTGGACCAAAACCTGGGAAATTAGTTTGATAGTCAAAGAACCTATAATTTTTGCAATTGTCTGAAAGTAGTACTTTGGACTTCGGAGGCTCAAGGTTTTTTAAAAAAATTATTAAGTTTATTAATGTTTTGGCATTCGAAGGCTAGAAAAAAATAATATCCTATAATTTTTTTGTATTTTTGTAGATATAAACACGAATACTCCGAGCAAATAAGCAGCAAAATAAGTAACTTCTGTCATAATTTTACTCGCAGGGAAAATTGCAAAAAATAGAATAAGAACGTAGTAAAAATGGCCATCTTGAGCCGTTTTCAAATCAAAAGGGAACAAATTATATCAGAGGATAGGGAAAACTGTTGGACTATGAAGAAAAAGCGTGGTGAAGTTGATCAACAACATGTCTATTTTAACTATTTTCAGCTGAATTGGGTACCTTAATTATGAGAGAAGCTGTACGCGACACTGTACAGCTAATGAATTCCGCAAGTTCTACACTAAGCAAGAGAATTGTTACTATTTCGAATAGATGGAGTCTTTCGTATAGCCATCAGCAGTAAAAATGGAAATCAAAAAGGCAAGGTCGTTTGAACATCAACTGGTTTTTCTCAATTTTACCTTTGCTGGAAAAAAAATATTCCTGATTATTCTGAAGGCATGTAAACTTTAACCTTTCGGTTATATTATTAATTTACATGTTTGAGAAAAAAAAGCAATTGATTTGCAAAACTCGGACTTCTATAAAAATTTTGATGTAAAATGTCTATCAAGTTTGAACTTAACATTTGTTTTCTCTTTCGTTGATCATTGATGATAAACTTGAGAACCAACTTTTGAAAAATAGATATTAGAGTCAAAATGTTAACTATTTACTTTTTAAAACTTCAAAACAACAAACCAACATAATTACTTAACTGAAGAAAAGGTCCCAAAATATTTTTAAAAACTCGGTTCTTTTTTACAAGCCTCAATGTGTCTCAAAACTGCCATAAATCAAAATATTCCAATTTTAAATTTTGGTGATTAGACGTAACAGATTTGAATCATTGATAATAGTAGATACATTTAGACACTAAAGTTCAGCTTAAACTGGCTGAAATGTTTTAATAATAAATTGAGTGCTTCCCTAGTCCAGATGACTGTACAAAAAAGACAAACAGTTTGGTTTTTTTTCAGTTTGTTCCCCCAGTTCGTTATGCAACCCAGTAACAGAATACGTGCCATTACATATTTGATCATTATGTAAAAATATGGCACCGGCGTCTGGTGGGTTGCAAATGATATGCAACCACTAAGCTGAGGGGAGGAGGCACAAAGCACAAAACAATTTATAAAGAATTCCTCGGTAGTCTGTGTTTTAAAATGTAGGAAAGCTTCAGATTGTTTGTCCTTTTTGGTATATTCAATTTTACCAGAAGAAAATGTTTGGAACATAAGAAATCTTCTGTATGTTCGGCTTACGTACAAAAGAATTTGTCGGTTGCTTGATTTTCAAACGCAGACAACCGTAGGTATGTTCGGATCTAAACTTATTGTAATTGTTTTTGAAACAGTTGCGATCGTCAGCGCGTTTGGTTTTAAGCATCAAAAATTGTCACAATCATCGAATTTGAAGGTAGGAAGGTGTTGTTATGCCCGGTCTGAAACGTATAAAAATTTTCTGTTTTTATGTATGAAATCTTCTTGGGTTTTGTTTATAATACTGATAAAGTTATAGTACCGTTCTATTCGAAAAAAATTCTTACATACGTCTCGGAGAGGATGATTTCAAAAAGCTACCAATTTTTTAAATCTTTCGACTGGACTGGTTCATAAAATTAGTTGAACAAATAATATGACGTCATTGTTAGTTCGAGTTTTTTATAATTTTAAAAAGCAAGTTGCGCATTGATGGGAATTCAGTTCTTATATCCATGTTGACTTTCTTTAAAAAACATACGGTCGTCTTTTATTGACGTTGGTTCAAAAAAACACACGGTCGTCTATTTTATACTTTCTTCTAATTCCAAACTAAGCAAACAAACGGTTTCGTACGTTTAAAACCGAACAAACGTTTGAAACCGAGAACGCCGACGATATTCTCTGTTTGAAAACCGGATAGATCCTGAATACCGAAGCGTTAAATTAAGAGTTTTCGGCGTTTCGTCTAACAAATAGAAAACACCAACAATTTTAATCTAGAAAATCTACATTTCTTAGAGTTGAGTCATTGGCTTGTGAGAGGTATCATGCAGTTAAAGTAGAAAAACTTTGGCTTTTTGGCTTTCTAAAACCAATCTTCTGATGTACTTTTCGAACTGATACAAATTATACAGAATTGTACTGATACCGAGTTAAACTTTCCATTAAACACGGTACTTGTAGTTCTACAAGATTGCATATCGGATGAACTAATGCTTCATAGAGGTGTACCACAAGAAACAATACTTGGTCCGCTCCTATTTAATCTGTACATTAATGACATGGCAACAAGAGTTGTCTATGAACTCATACAATATGCTGACGATACCGTTATTTTAACTTTTGATACCTCCATTGACAAAAGCAAAATCAAGTTAGAACAAAATGCAAACAAACTTATTCGATTTTTTCATGAACATTCAACTCACAGTTAATACCTCTAAAACTGAATTCATGATATTTGGTAAGAGCAAAAGAAAAGATTTCAGTGAACACATAATTTTAGATTCAATTCCAATAGACGAGAAACCTGAAGTGAAATATTTACGGGTTCACATAGACAGCAATTTAACGTTTCAAGAGGAAGTGAAACATGTCTTACGAAAAATGGCCCGAGGAATAAAAAAAATTTATGCTATTAGAAAATCAATTCCACAAAAACTATTGATACTTGTCCTAAATGCCCTAGTATTAAGACACTTGCACTACTCAGCGGTTATCATTTACGCAATTGAGCAAAATTTAATAATGTGTCTTGAGAAACAGCTTAACTGGTCATTACGAGCAACCTCTTTTAGACAGAATTTTGAATCTGTTCAAGATATTAAATGCAGTCGGAATATACTACCCGTAAAACTCTTTTTAAAAACAAAAAGATTACAATACTTTTGGAAAATAAAAAAACAGTTACTTTTTCACCAACATCGGGACGTTCTTTAATCACCTGGAATCTTCATGAGTCTATAAGGACGAAAAAAATTGTTCTGGGACCAAAAATTTTTCTCTATCAAAAGGCAAAACTCGTTTGTTAGATTAGCGATATTAGATTGGAAAGAACTACCCAGCGAAATTAAAATCAAACAAGACAAAAAAGTTTCCCGAAGCAACTTAGAACTTTCTTCTCCTCAGCTTACAAAAGGAACTCTTTTTTGTGGAAAGTTACTTGTTCAACATGGCGTGACTTAAAATTTGGAAAATGAATTAGAACTACTGTTTACTGGTTGGGTTGACTTTATAAACTTAATTAATTTTATTTTTGAGATATGCGACATAATTTGAATTTTACTCAAGTTTTCTGTTATAATATGTAAATAATAAATCCATATAAATAATTACACTGCCGGACTAATTTCAATTGTACTCGTTGATGTGGATCGGAATTCAGTGTTTTTTTTTATTAAACATACTAAAATTAAGATTCAGTGAATGAATCAGACGCTTTATCTTGTAAGAATCTTACAAGATCGACGCTTATCTTGCAAGATTCTTGCAAATCCGACGGCTATCTTTTAAGATCTTGCAAGAATCCTGCAAGATCTTGTAAGATGGTGCGTAACCTTACAAGACTCTTGCAAGATTCTTGCAAGATCTTGCAAGATAGCCGCCGATAATAGACTAGGGTCTTAGTCCGTGAGATTTTACATTGGTGATACTGGACAAATATAAAAAATGGCGAGAAGAGTTAAGAGGTACTTCTTCTTTCCGATGTCCATCTGTGTCTCTTTTTGAATTTGCAAGTTCAAATTGCCCAACTCCAGTATCAGAAGTAAAGGATTTTAAAATTTTATGTGGATTTCAAATAAATGCTGTAACCCAGGGTGAGGTAGTACAATATGATTCGACGGTTTTTTGAAGACAAAAAATATTGTCTGGATCATACTTTTGAGTCGCTCTATTTCATGATGATTTGGAACCATTGAATCATTGTCGCGGCTTATTTTGACTCAAAATTGGACTCAATTGAGTCATAGTCCCGCAAAATCTCGCTAACTTGCCCTAATTCGGTTCATGAAAGTTGAAGATAGAGCTTGCTCTATTCGAACTTCTCCTTGAAGAAAGAACGAAGAGAACTTTTGATGTCCGGCGGTAAGAATGAAAAGCGGGATCTTTCTGCTCCCCTGGGCAATCAGCTGGGGGGGGGGGGGTGATATTTTTTTTGAAAAGATAGATTTTAGCAATGCAAAAGAAATCGAAACTTTTTGTTTTGATAATTGTCAAGCTACCACAATTTCTGCTTTTGCCCCCTTAGAAGTTTTATTTTTTGAAAGGACAAAATTTTTAAAAAAGATTATCCACAGATGTTTCAAATATAAATTTCTTTTTGTGTTTTTCTCATTGGAGGCGGATGACATCAAATTCTGAAACAATGAGAACATCAGATATTATTATTACACGGAAAAAATCTGGAAAACTGCATTTCTAATTATTTATTATCTGTGAAAAATACAGTAAAAATAATAAAATTTTAAAAAAAACTTTCGTATAATACCGAAGAAATCAATAGCCAAGCCCACAGAGGCGCCATTTTTCGTTGGATTGTTACAATAACTGTCCAAAAAACTGACCACATATTTTTTTAATATACCAGATCTTTATTGTTTTATTGTTTTTGTTTTATAAATCGTATTTATACTATTTATTTATTATTTATATTACTATCGTATTTTTATATGTATTTGTCAGCTAAATCTCCCGACATTCCCCATCTTCTTTTTATGTAGATTTTATTCAGATATAGATTTTTATGAAGTAATTTAAGTAATTTCACGAACTTAGTTAGGAATGACTAGATTGCAAAACACATTAATTGGTAATAAAATAACGGCTGGTAATCTTCCTCATTTTTATCAAGTAAGAATAAATTAATTGCTTCATAAAATTAGCCGTGATTCAACTCCCGAAAGATGAAGATAGTGGTGTCTTCAAATTGTACTCAAAATCCTCAGAATCGGGTAAACAATTCGAATTAGTCAATTATTTAAACCGAATTTTTACTTTTCCAATTGGTGGTTTTATGTGATCAATAGGCTATTGTTCTAAGGGATGAGAGAAAGAGTATAGCCCACACAATCGGGTATTCAACTCCACTTAATTTGTTGGTCAGGTAAGACTCAATAAACTCTTTACGAATGTGAAAAAATTTCTGCAAAATCTATGCTCGCATCTACCATGTATTTTCATGGTCTTCATACGCAATTGTCCAAATATTTTGCTACGTCTTGCTGGAGTTTCGTCCGCTATTTTGGAAACTCTTATATCTTTATGGTTACATCAGATTGCAAAAATAAAATATTTGAAATCAATCATGATTGCATTCAAGTTCACAATATTTGCAAATCAACTAATTTTTTGCAAATAAATTTTTATTTCAGTCCCATTATTTGGTTTCAATTCTCATGACTTTTACGGACAGTTTGTACACAGTACTAAAAATCTTTTCTAAAACCATTGGATCGATTGAACAAATAAAACAGAACAAAGTTTCAAATATTCGCATCGAATAATGCAACTCAAAATAACTAAAAGAAATCAATAAGGGCCGTTGAAATTTCTGGGATCTATTGCGTTCACCTCCGCCTGTTGGGCTCATGTCTTTTATGCAATCCCCAGGCGAACATGCTAATTTTTAATTTTAACATTGAAACATGCTATATAAAAACATTGGAGGTCGAAACAAAATAGATCCAAAAAGCGTGCATATGGGCTCATAGTTTGATACCAAATTGATCCGCTTTTTGATAAAAGTCAGAAAAAAAATTCAATATTTTGTCCAATAAATTAATCGAATTACTAATTGATCAGATCTACCCCATCTTAAGTCGGGTAAATTTGCAAAAGTTTATAAGTTTTGAACTTTTCATTATTTTTTTTTGGCATGGTTAAAGTCAAGGTATCTGATAGAAGCTTGGCAATAACATTTAACAATTTTCAACCTGGTATTGTATGCGTGGATCACGATTAGGTTATTATAGGCCAATTTTCAGGTAAAGGATGCCTAACTAAGCAAAAACTTACAATCTGGATACCTCAACAATCTCTAATAAAACAGATATCTGAATTTTGGTAAAAAAAAACTGTCTGCTTTCTAAAAAGCTTTTTCATTCTCCAGCTCTGTTTTTAATAGTGAAAACTAGTAGCCAATATAAAAAAGAAAACAAATATATAGCGAAATAACTCCTGAACTTAAAGGCAAAGATTTGAAAACCAAAAAACTAACAAATTAGTTAGTTAGAAGAAAAACTTTCAAAAAAGAAAAATCGCTGACTCTACAGAATCCCAGACTATCAAAGCTGACACGTCTTTTAAATAACAGAACCAATTTTCAAATAAAATTCAAGGAAATCAGTAAGAAGCCTTGTTAATCACAAAACTTGCAAACGAACCAATTGACTAATGCAATTAATTCAGAAAAAATTATTGGGAAATTTATTAAAAATATTTTTCAAATATCTTTTTCTTTGCGGATATATTAAGCTTAATATTTATTCAGGGTACTAAAAGAGAAATTTTCTAATGATCATCCCAATTTTTATGGTAATCAATGTCCTCAAAAGCATTATCGTGTCCGCAAAAACCCAGATTTTGAAGTAATAATGATAAAATCAACAAAAAATGATGAAGCATCTTTACACCATCATTACTACTGGAGGTTATAAACAGCTGTATAACAAAATCAAACCAACGCTACACTAAATGATAGTGACCAACGTTCAAAAAATCATTGCTCAGATAACAAAATTGTCGATGGTCAAGTCAAGAATAAATTTACTTAAATTGAATATGTAACTGTTTAACACCCAGAAAAAAACTGAGGAAAAAACATTTTTTCAATTTGTAGAAACGAGAATTTGAAAAAATAATATTTATATAATAAAAGGTTAAGTACATATGCATTTAATGGAACATAAAACCTGGTCAGACGTCGTGGTTGCCGGACACGAGGGGCTTCTGTCCGCGTCCTAAATGCCTGGCCAGAGGAGGGCCAGAATTTGTGTTAAGACTTTGTTCACACTCAAAATGTAAAGAACTTAAATTTTTTGCGAGCAATTGATAGAACTGTTAGAGCTAAAATTGTCTTACTAGGCAAAGGTGAGTAAATAAGGGTAAATGTTAAACTTAGCAGAGTAACAAAAAAACTAGGATAAGAAATATATATAAAATGACCAAACCATATCTTTTCAAAGTGAAGAGTAACTTGCCACAAAGTTTTTAATGACGTTAGTTTTCTAATCGAAGCTAATAAAAAATTTTTCTAAAAAATTTTTGTTTCTGGTTCACGCAGAATTACAAAAAAGGAGAAATGGTATAAATATATATGGAGATTTGGGCTCGAGAATAGCTGAAACTCAAGAATGTGAAGTTTTCTGACCGGAAATTTTGTGATCTAACAAGCAAAATAATTGAATAATCAAAAATGACTAGGGTTATTTTTGAGCTATACAGATGAAAAACCTGATTTGTTGAAAGAAAACGACATTAGTGAATAAAAATGAACAATAAACTCAGAAGAGAGAGCTCGAAACAAAATTTTTTTGTTCACAATAGAAGTGAAGGAAGAACTCAAAAAAAGAGAAAATTTTCGAAAAAAGGTGAAAAACATTAAACACCGAAAGTTCAGAACATCACCAATTCAAAACTGTGTAGCTGGATAACACCTGATAGAAAACCATTCCAATTAAAATACCCGAGCAAGGTCTACCATTTGGTCGTTGTCCACAAAAAAAGTAGAAGTGATCAAAGCTCAAAAAAAAACTTTTTGCGTTTACGATTATGTACTTTTCTGAATATTTATTTTTTGTTTGGGTGAAATTGTGTTGCAAATTGTAAGTAAATTTTTTTTGCCATGAGAAATTGGTGGTGAATTATTTGCTTGATCCAAATTATTAAAAAGAACATGATTCTTGAAAATTTTTTGACTATATTTGCCAAACTGCAGCCCAAAAAGAGGTGGAAATTATTTGCAGTAAGTTTTTCTGTTTCAAACAGACTATTTCGGATAGATTCGGTGAACAAATTTTAATAATTCGTTTCACTATTTCGCTTTATTCACACTTTTCAATTATTTCAAAAATTTGAGCTGATTTCAAAAATTGCTCAGTAAAAATTTTTTCCATAGAAAGGGATGTTTTTGGTTGTTATCATAAAATGTTTTACTATGGTTCTTTCCTGGATACAACGACCATTTTTGTTTTTAATAGCCATCATAGAACCATTATAGTTCTTGGTAGCAATGTAGAGAGCATAAGAGATTCTTAATATTCATTGCCAGATCATACTAAAAAATTGTGTATGTATTTTTTGGAACAGCGATTGATCTTTGTACGATAGACAAGAATGTTCATCCAAGGTAATTAAAATCTGGACAAGCTTCTTTCAAAAATCCAAGCCCATTTGGATCAGATTGGCAATCTTTTCATCGGTCACGGCACATTTTCTGAAAAAGTCGTGGCAAATTTTTTCCGTTGAAGGAACTAATCTCCGGAAAAGTCCAGTTTTTTTTAACTTAACTTCTCAATATGACTCTTTTTCACAATTTGCAAATGTGAAGAGAGGGAGAGAGAGCGAGAGATAGAAATGTAATTTTCAGATTATGTCGAGTTTATATTACAAGTTTTTCATGAATTGAAACATTGTAATTGCAGTTTGGAATAAAATGGTTGTGTAAAACTGGCAGCTTTTTAATATTTGTGTCACAGTGCAGGCCACAAAAATCTGGGATTTGTTTGCAGTAAATTTTTCTGTTTCAATCAGAGTATTTCTGATAGATTTGGTGAATAAATTTTAATTCGTTTTAATGTTTTGCTTTATTCACACTATTTTCAATTATTTCAAAATTTTGAGCCGATTTCAAAAATTGCTCAGTAAAAATTTTTTCCATAGAAAGGGATGTTTTTGGTTGTTATCATAAAATGTTTTACTATGGTTCTTTCCTGGATACAACGACCATTTTTGTTTTTAATAGCCATCATAGAACCATTATAGTTCTTGGTAGCAATGTAGAGAGCATAAAAGATTCTTAATAATTATTGCAAGATAATAATAAAAAATTGCGTATGTGTTTTAGGGAGCAAAGAATTATCTTTATAAGATATTCAAGAATGTTCATCCGCTGTAATTTTATTCTGGACAATCTTTTTTCAAAAATCCAAGCCAATTCCGTTCAGATTGGCAAAATTTTCATTGGTCACGGCACTTTTTCTGAAACAGTCAAGGCAAGTTCTTTCCGTTGAAAAATATAATCTCCAAAAAAGTCCAGTTTTTTCCAACGTAAATTTTCAATTTGACTCTTGATCACAACTTGCAAATATGGAGAGAGAGAAAGAGAGAGAGGGAGAGAGCGAGAGATAGAATTGTAACTTTAAGTTTATGTCAATGTTATAGTATAAGTCTTTCAGCATTTGAAATGTGCTAATTTCAAGTTTGATTAAAATAGCAGGTGTACACCTAAAATTTAGACACTACTCCCAATTTAATGGAACAAAATTGTAATTTCAAGGGGAAAAATTTAAGCACAAGCAAATCTTTTAGCTTAAATTTACTTCAAATATTTTCCTTTACTTCATTTTCATCACAAAAAAAACCAAAATTTGCGCTCTCTGAAAAACGCATTTTCTCTCTAGAACTCTGTCTTTATTTTTTATCATCGCAAGTTGGTAGTTAGTATGAAAAAGACAACAAACATATAGCGGAAGATCTGATCTCAAATGCAAAGATTTGAAAACGGAAAACGTATCAAAATATTTAGTTAGAAGAAAAACATTCAAAAAGGAAAAATTGCTGACTCTACAGAAACACAGACTATCAAAACTGAACCGTCTTAAAAATAACAGAACAAATTTATATGAAAAATTATTTTATATATAAAATTTATATATAATTTATTAATTTATATATAAAATTTATATAGAAATCAGTAAAAACAAAGTTGATCACAAAACTGGTGAACAATTCAATTGATAATTGCAATTAACTGAAGAAAAATTATTGGGAAATTTATTAAAAATCTTTTTCTTTTCAGATATTTTAAGCTTTAATATTTTTCCAGGGTACTATAAGAGAAAATGTTTAATGAACATCTCAAATTTTTTGTAATCATTGTCCTCAAAAGCAATATCATGTCCGCGAAAACCCAGATTTTGTTGTAAGGAATGATAAAAAAAATCAAAAATTGCTTAAACATCTTTTCACCATCATTACTACTCTTGTTTATAAAAAGCTGTATAACAGAAACAAATCAACGCTACGCTTGATGATAGTGACCTACAATCAAAAAAATCAATGCTCAGATAACAAAAGGGTCGATGGTCAAGTCGAGAATAAATTTACTTATATTGAATATGTAACTGTTTAACACCCAGAAAAAATCTGAGGAAAAAACATTTTTTCAATTTGTAGAAACGAGAATTTGAAAAAAGCATCATCGTGTCTGCAAAAAAACCCAGATTTTGAAGTAATAATTATAAAATCAACAAAAATTGATGCAGCATCTTTACACCATCTTTACTACTGGAGGTTATTAACAGCTGTATAACAGAATCAAACCAATGCTACACTAAATGATACTGACCAACCTTTAAGAAAATAAATGCTCAGATAACAGGAGTCGATGATCAAAACGAGAATAAAATTTTTTAATTTGAATATGTAACTGTTGAACAACTAGAAAAACTTTTTGGATGGTGAAATTTTTTCTTAATTTATAGAAACGAGAATCAGAAAAGATAATAATTGTATACTTATAAGCTAAGCGTTTTTGCATTTGGTGGAACATAAAACCTGGTTAGACTTCCTGGCTGCCCGGACACAAGGCGCTTCTGAAAGCGTCCGAAAAGCCTGGCCAGAGAAGGTCGAGGTTTGTTTAAAAACTTTGTTAACAATCAAAATGTAAAGAACTTAAATTTTTTTGCCATTAATGCATAGAACTGTTAGAATTAAGATTGTTTTTTTTTATGAAAGGGTGGGTAAATAAGGATAAATATTACATTTAGCAGAGTAACTATAAAACTAGGGTAAAAAACATATATAAAATGACCGGACCATTGTTTTTCAAAGTGAAGATAAGCATGCCGAATAGTTTTTTTTTCTATTCAAAGCTCAAAAAAATTTTTCCAAAAACGCTTTGTTTCTGGTTAAAGCAAAATTACAAGCAAAAAGAGGGTGGGTATAAACAGATATGTAAACATGAGCTCAAGAAAGGTTGAAACTCAAGATTGTGGAATTTTCTGGCCGGAAAACTTGTGATCTAACCAGCAAAATATTTGGCTAACCAAAAATGACTACGGTTATTTTTGAACTATACAAATAAAAACTGATCTAATGAAAGAAAACTACAATAAAGAACAAGAATGAACAAAGAACTCAGAGCAGAGATGTCAAAACAAAATTTTATTGTTCACAATAGAATTGAGGGAAGAACTCAAAAAAGAGAAAATTTTCCAAAAAGGCAAAAAACATTAAACACCGAGAGTTCAGAACGTCCTTACTTCATAAATGTGTAGCTGAATAACACTTGATGAAAAACCATTCCAATAAAAATACCCGAGTAAGGTCTACAAATTGGTCGTTGTCCCCAAAAATAAAAGTAGAAGTGATCAAAGCTCAAAAAAAACTTTTTGCGTTTACGATTATGTACATTTCTGAGAGTATATTTTTTGTTTGCGTGAAATTTTGTTGCAAATTGTATGTTAATTTATCTTTGCCATTAGAAAATGGTGGTGAAATTTTTGCTTGATCCAAATTATTAAAAAGAACATGATTTTTGAAATTTTTTTGACTATATTTGCCCAACTGCAGCCCAAAAAGAGGTGGAAATTATTTGCAGTAGGTTTTTCTGTTTCAATCAGACTATTTCGGATAGATTTGGTGAACAAATTTTAATAATTCGTTTCACTATTTCGCTTTATTCAAACTACTTTTAACTAATGGCTGATTTTAGAAATTGCTCAGCAAAAATTTTTTCCATAGATATGCATGTTTTCGGTTGTTATCATAAAATGTTATTTTATTTTTCTTTTTACCATACAACAACCATTATGGTTTTTAGTAGTCATCATTGAACCGTTATAGTTCTTGGTAGCAAAGAAGAGAGCATAAAATTTTCTTAATAACTGTTGCCAAATCATACTAAAAAACTATGCATGTATTTTCAAGAGCACCGAATGATCTTTGTACTTTTATCAAGAACGTTCATCCCAGGTAATTAAAATCTGGACAACCTTCTTTTAATTATTGAGCCAATTCTTTTCAGACTGGCAATCTTACCAAAAACTATGCCACATTTTCTGAAAGAGTAGCGGCAAATTCTTGATGGAACTACTCTCTGAAAAAATCCAATTTTTTTCAACCTTATTTTTCAATGTAACTCTTGCTCACAACTTGCAAATATGGAAAAAGAGAGAGAGAGAGAGAGAGGTAACTTTCAGTTTATGTCAAAGTTATAGTATGAGGGTTTTTTTAAATGAAATAATCTAAATTGAGTCTGGAAGAAAATGGCAGTTGTAAATCTAAAACTTGGACACTACAACCAGTTTAATGGAACAGAACCGTCATTTCAAGAGGAAAAATTGAAGCACAAGCTAATGATTTAGCGTTGTTTTACTTCAAAAAATTGTTCAGAGTGTTCTTCATTTACTTTTCATTACAAAATAAACCAAAAATTATTTTTTCTCTCCAGTTCTGTTTTTAATAGCGCAAGTTGGTTGTTAGTTTAAAAAGTACAACAAACGTATCGCGAAACATCTCCTGAGCTTAGATACAAAGATTTGGAAACCAAAACACAAACAAAATAGTTAGTTAGAAGAAAAAATTTCAGTAGAGAAAAGTCGCTGACCCTACAGAAACACAGACTATAAAAACTGAAACGTCTTATTAACAACAGAACCAAGTTTAAAATAAAATTCGAAAAAATTAGTAAGAAGCATTGTTATTCACAAAACTTGCGAACGAACCAGTTGATTATTGCAATTACTGCGGAAGAAAATTATTGGGAAATTTATCAAAATTTTTTTTCAAAAACCTCTTTCTTGCGGATATATTAAGCTTTAAGGTTTCTTGAGGTTACTGAAGGAAAAATTTCTAATGAACTTTGCAACATTTTTTGTCATCAATGTCCTGAAAAGCAATATCATGTCAGCAGAAACCTAGATTTTTAAGAAAGGAAAGAGGAAGCATAAAAATTGTTGAAATGTCTTTTCACAATCATTACTACCCAAGGTTATAAACTGCTGTATAACAGAAACAAATCAGGGCTACACTAAAAGATACCGACCAACGTTAAAAAAATCGTTGCTCAGATAACAAAAGAGTCGTTGATCAAGTCTTGAATAAACTTACTTAATTTGAATATGTAACTGTTGAACGACTAGAACATCTTTTGGGTGGTAAAACACATTTTTTCTTAATTTGTAGAAACGAGAATTAGAAAAGTTAATACTTATAGATTTTAGGTTAATTATCTATGCTGTTGGAGCTGAGCTCGCTAAGCTTGTGTAGGCGGAAAATAGAAACAAAACACTTTCTTTTGTCCTAGTCATTTAATAGTTATAGTTCTAGTTCTAGTTACAGTTTGTCACGTGAGAAAAAAGAGAAAAGGGGGAAATAACAAAAAGCAACACACAGAACTCAACGTAGTAGCCGCAGAAAACGGCTGAAAGTATAACTCAGCAAAATATTGCAAAAAAATTGTCTTGAGCAGTAAATAACGTGTTACTGTGTCTTGAACTAGAAATATTCCTGAGCAGTAAAATGTTACTGTGTCTTGTATTCAAATTATTATTCTTGAGCAGTAAATTCTGTTACTGTGTCTTGCATCAACGAATTATTGGAGCTGAAATTCAACTGTTACAACCCCAACTTCTGGTATTCTCAACTTGTGAGTACAAACAGCAAAAGCCAACTCAAGTTTAAATTTAAATATTTTTGCACAAACAGGTCTTAGACATATATCTTTAACTTCGATTTGTTTTTTCTATCGGATTGAACTGGTATACATAAGAGATCCCGTATTGTGTGATCTGTAGCAATCCAGTTCAAATTGATAGTTGAAAAAACTAAGATTAGCCAATAATTACGAACAGAGTAGTTAATGCAACGGTAAGTACAGCAGAACGGATATACAGTTACAACAGCAAACTGCATAAACGAAGTATCCGGACAGATTTTACAACCACTCAGAACGAACTGGGCGGTGTAAAACTTTCTTTGTGAAACACAAGGAGAGCAGCCGTTACATTTGGTCCGCCGACCCGGACAGTGGAAAAAACTGCTGTCCAACCCAACAGTCGAAGTAACGAAGTCATCGACGAACGAGAACAAAACTCAACGAGCAAATCAACAACGCAAAGCCAATTAGGCAAAGTGCATTAGAAGTTGAATAGCAAGGCTTAATTAAAGCAAATAAACAAAAGGTACTGTAGAGATTCAAGCTGCAGTCCCACAGTACAAACGCAGTGACTCCGTCACAGAGTCAAGACATTTTGCAGAGACAGATTAGCAACTCCAGAAAACAAATCGAAGCAAAAATTCAGGAGGGCCAGGAACTAATTAGAAACAACGATAGATCAAGCAAACTCAAGACCATCTATAAACAGGTGCTGAAACTTGACGACTCTCTTTGCATTCTTAACCGAAAGCGAGCAAATTTTCTTCGTGATTCTGAATTGTTTGAACGTTGCGAAGCCGAACGACTAAATTTCTTACAAAAATAAACGCAGACTGGTTACCGTATATCCACGGAGAGACAAACATGTCAAGCCAGCAAAGCCGGTCAACTCTTCATGCCAATGAAGAGCAACCGCCTGCGAATAATGTGCATCAGTTAGAACAAAACTTTGGAAATCCAGAATTTAACCAAAACCATGGTAACACAAGCATTGCAACGACGAATACGGTTACACAGACAATCAACCGGGATACAGAAAACGCTTCGGAAGCATCTTCAGTGAAACGTCGGGTTGAAGAACGAATGAAAGAATTTGAAATTGAATTTGAAGCAAAGTTGCAAATCGAACGAGCACAATTTGATCAAAAGAGGCTGGATCTAGAAATGCAAATGAAAGAACTAGAGATGCAACATCAGCTTCGGGAAAAAGAGCGAGACTTAGAGCTCCAATTGCAAAGAACAGCATTGGAGAAAGATGACTTAGGTTCTCAATCGACTAAGGCGCGTGACAAGTCACCTTTCAATTGAACCCCAAAAGGGAGAGATGTCTCGGAGTGGGCAAATTCGATGAACGACACGCAAACACCAATTCGACCAAGAGCTCGCTTCGACGTCAGCCCTGAACGAAATAAGTATAGACATTACCCATGGTACCCAAACTCTCGTGAACGCTAAGTAAGTGCTGAAGAGCGGGATAAATCGCCGGTACTTCGAAGGCACTACAACACTGGACATTCAAGCAGTAGTTTACCAAAATTGAGGTTGAAAAATTTTGACGGAAACCCGCTTGAGTGGCCTGAGTGGTCTAGCATGTTCATAGCAACAGTAGATAAACGCATGATTCCCGACTCAGAGAAAATGAGCCATTTGAAGACTCTGGTAACAGGCAAAGCAAAATTTGCAATCTCGGGAATGGGCTATTCTGGACAGTTTTATGGTGCTGCCTGGAACATTTTAGAAAGAAAATTTGGAAGACGGCATGTAATTATAGATGCGCAGCTCGAGAGCCTACGAAAAGCTAATCAAGTGAAACCTCAAGATTCAACCAGCCTGATTAATTTTTCTGTTATTGTATCTAATTTCGTGAACGTGCTCAAAGAGTACAAACATATTGGTGATCTGCAATCAAGTTCGACATTGTACATGGCAGTTGATAAGCTGCCTCAAGTTCTTAAAGAAAAATGGTGGTTCTACGTCGATGACAAAGACGAGGACTGGCCTGATCTAATCATGTTTGAAAAATGGCTATCACGAATGGCATTCGTGCATGAAGGGTTTTCAGCGTTTAAAGAGGAACGCAAAGAAGAAGACAGACGCAACACAAGTAGAGAAAACGATTCTCGAAGACATCGAACTTCAGTACAAGTTCAAACCTGCAAGAAACCAAGCAAACGCAAAGCGATCAGTGTCCATTAGCCGATGGCACTCATAAAATTTGGAACTGTCCGTCATTCAAAAACATGAGTGTGAATGATCGATACGTGGCAGTGAGGAAAGAACGCTTATGTTATGGATGTCTGGGGAAAGGGCATGCAATCAAAGATTGTAAAGTCCACCCGTGCGGTATAAATGGATGTACCAAAAGGCACAACAGACTGCTACACTCAGAAAACCAAATGGACGAGGGTAGTCACGCAGTTAACGTGAGCGCAGCAACAATCAACCAGAGTAACCAAGTTACTAGTTTTCTTCAAATAGTTCCGGTATCGGTTCAAAGTGGTGGTAACAGATTGACTACCTACGCTTTCCTTGATAGTGGGTCAACAGTATCATTCATCGATCAAAGTGTCAAGGATCAGCTACAATCCAAAGGCACGGACGTTACCTTAAACATAGCTGGCATACATGGGACGCAAGATTTGAGGACGGAGAAGGTTCCTATCACAATAAAGGGTCTACATTCAAAGATGCATTCAATTGAAGCGTTTGCACACCCATCAATCTCGTTGGGAAACACAACATATGACTACAAGGAACTGAAGAACAAATTCAGACACCTGAATGTTCACACTAACAGAGCATTCAACCTGATGGAAATAGGCATCATACTTGGACAAGATGCCTACGAAATTCAACGTCCATTGGACTATAAGATTGGAACACGAAGTGAGCCTTTCGCCGTCTTAACAGAATTAGGATGGGTAGTCAGTGGTCCCATGACAGGCAAGCAAAGTCAAAATATTTGTCATTTCGCCTCCACAGAAGATGTGAAAGTGGCAGAAAATATTCAATCATGGTGGGACATAGAAACTTATGCTTCCAAAATAAATGTTGTAAGTCAATCAAAGAAAGAGCAACAAGCTCAGAAGTTTTTAGAGAGCACAACAAAGATTACGGGCGAGCGGTACGAAGTGGGCATGCTCTGGAGTGAACCAGAACCCAATCTTCCAAACAACTACGGCTCGGCCCTTGGTCAGCTCTACTCACTGGAACGAAGGTTCCAACGAGACCCAAATTTAAAAGAAATGTATCAAAAGTCAATTGATACAGATGTTGAAAAGGGATTTGTGAAGATCCTCGGTAAATCGGAAGTCAAAGGCACTTTCGGAAAGGAATGGTATTTTCCACACCATCCAGTAATAAACCCCAACAAACCGGGCAAAGTTCGCCGTGTTTGCAACGCTGCAGCAAAATACAAGGATGTATGTCTAAATGACAAGTTGTTAGCCGGACCCGATCTGCTACACGGGTTGATCGGAACAATATTCAGATTTCGAGAAGGACCAATAGCCTTTACCGCAGATATTGAATCAATGTTTCTGCAAGTGCAAGTTCCTGATCGGGATAAAAGCTGCTTGAGATTCCTGTGGCGACCAACAATGAACGAACCTGTGCAAATTTACGAGTATCAGCGTCATGTTTTCGGAGCAAAGAGTTCACCAACATGTGCCAACTACGCTCTAAAGCGAGTAGCGATTGATAACGAGGACGAGTTCCCTATTGCAGCAGAAGCAATCCAAAACAACTTCTACATGGACGATTTCATCAAGTCAGTCGAAACACCTGAAGAAGCAGTCAAGGTTTTCAAACAAATGCAACCTCTTCTCTCAAAACATGGATTTGAACTGAAGAAGTGGATCACCAACAGCGACCCGGTAACCAACGCAATCCCAGAGGACTTAAGATCAATCAGCAAAACAAAGCAGGTTGAAGTAGAACCCAGCCAGGAAGGGTCATCGGTGCTTGGGCTTCAGTGGACGATTATCGATGATAGTCTACAGGTTTGTAGAGGTACAAGCAAAGAAGTTGAGACCCCAATCACCCAAAGGAAGATCCTATCTCTAGTTTCTTCAGTGTTTGATCCTCTTGGACTGTTTGCACCATTCAGTGTTCATATGAGACGACTCCTGAAGAGCAACTGGACAAAAAATGGACAACATTGGGACAACTCAGTAGAACCTAACGAAGAAGAAGAGTTTCTGAAGTGGAAAGCGCAGCTTCCGGAAGTAGCGGAAACAAGCATTGATAGAAGATACTTCACCACATCCAAGGACAAATGGGAACTTCATGTGTTTGCCTTGGGAAATGGGAACTTCTGAAGATACAATGTGCGCAGTGGAATACCTACGTTCAAAGCCCAAAGAATACTCAGCAGACTTAGCATTTGTAATCGGAAAGTGCAGAGTCGCACCGATGCGACACCTTTCCATACCACGCTTAGAACTACAAGCAGCAGTGATGGCGGTGAGACTTAAAGAACAGATAGTGAAGGAACACGAATCGAAGATTCAAAGTTGCAACTTCTGGACAGACTCCACTACTGTTCTGCAATGGATTCACAGCTCCCACCGTAAGCAACAGGTGTTTGTTGCAAACAGAGTAGCTGAGATTTTGGATACAACTAATGTTTCACAGTGGAATCATGTGAGTGGTATTAACAATCCAGCTGACATCGGGACACGAGCGATCAATGTTGACGAACTTAAGAGAAGCGAATGGCTCACTGGGCCGGCCTGAGAACAAATGGCCTGAACAGTTGAATTTAACATTTGCTTCAGACGAACAAAACGACGAAATGGTCTTCTCAGCAAAGGTTGAAGAGAAGAAGCCGATGATTCAGTGGGAACGATTCAGCAATTACAATCGACTAGTAAATACAATGGCATACGTGCAGCGTGTATTCAAAAAACACAAACCGGCAACAAAAACACTAAGTGTTCAAGAAAGAGAGGATGCACAAGCAAGCATATTCAGACTACTGCAGCAAGAACAGTTTACTGAAGAGATGAAATCTCTCAAGGCTGAAAGGGAAACTCCAAAAAACAGCAAAATCCTCCAGTTTTCACCATTCATAGACCAGCAAGGACTTACTCGTGCTCAAGGCAGAATAGGTAAAAGTCATCTGAACTTCGAAACCAATCATCCAATACTGTTACATTGGAAGCACCATGTAGTTGAATTATTCTTGCAAAATGAACATAAGAATAATCACCACGAAGGTACTGAACATGTCAGAAACATAGTCCAGCAAAAATTCTGGATCCTAGGCATACGAAATGCTTTGAGATCGATCAAAAACAAATGCATTAGATGTCGAAAGGGAAGAGCACAAACAATGACTCCAGTGATGGCCGAGTTACCGACAGAAAGGCTTAATGCTTCAACCGTTTTTGCGAATGTTGAAATAGACTACTTTGGCCCGTTTACAGTTAAAATTGGGCGCAGAAATGAAAAACGATGGTGTTGTTTGTTCACATGTCTAACCGTACGAGCCGTACATATAGAGATAGTTCCAAAGTTGGACACTGACAGTTGTCTAAATGCAATTATGCGGTTCATAGCTCGAAGAGGCAAACCCATAAAAATGATCAGTGACAGCGGGACCAACTTCGTTGGAGCAGACCGGGAGTTCAAAGAGTATGTCGCAGCATTGAACAAAGAAAGAATTGAAGAACATTTGGTGCAACAAGGAATCAGATGGAAGTTCAACCCACCTGCCGCACCTCACTTTGGAGGAGTGTGGGAAAGACTGGTCAGAAGTTGCAAGAAAGCAATGTACGCAGTGTTGGGGAACCGATCAATTACAGAAGATGTTCTTTCAACAACAATGTGTCTTGTTGAGCAGACGTTGAATGCAAGACCCTTGACACCAGTCAGTTCGGATGTAAATGATTTGGAATCTATTACTCCAAACCACTTGCTGCTTGGCAACAAAAATGTTTGTTTACCATACCTACCATGCGCAGAAGAGTTTGTTAATCATAGAAAGCTCTTCCGACAAACACAAGCGTACTCCGATCTCATCTGGGACAGATTCAGAAAAGAGTATCTGCCAACATTGAACAGTCGACAAAAATAGAATTGTGAATCAAACAGAATTCTGAACAAAGGTGATCTCGTTTGGTTGGTCGAAGACAGTGATAAACGAGGATATTACAAACTTGGTCGAGTAATAGAAACTATGGAGGGTTCTGACCGAACAATTCGATCAGCAACGATTCAAACAAAAGACGGAGTCTACAAGAGGCCTGTGGTGAAGCTCGCTCCAGTATTATCAATGGACGAAGATGTTTTCACGAAGGAAAACAGGGCCGGCGATGTTGGAGCTGAGCTCGCTAAGCTTGTGTAGGCGGGAAAATAGAAACAAAACACTTTCTTTTGTCCTAGTAATTTAATAGTTATAGTTCTAGTTCTAGTTACAGTTTGTCACGTGAGAAAAAAGAGAAAAGGGGGAAATAACAAAAAGCAACACACAGAACTCAACGTAGTAGCCGCAGAAAACGGCTGAAAGTATAACTCAGCAAAATATTGCAAAAAAATTGTCTTGAGCAGTAAATAACGTGTTACTGTGTCTTGAACTAGAAATATTCCTGAGCAGTAAAATGTTACTGTGTCTTGTATTCAAATTATTATTCTTGAGCAGTAAATTCTGTTACTGTGTCTTGCATCAACGATTTATTGGAGCTGAAATTCAACTGTTACAACCCCAACTTCTGGTATTCTCAACTTGTGAGTACAAACAGCAAAAGCCAACTCAAGTTTAAATTTAAATATTTTTGCACAAACAGGTCTTAGACATATATCTTTGTCTTCGATTTGTTTTTTCTATCGGATTGAACTGGTATACATAAGAGATCCCGTATTGTGTGATCTGTAGCAATCCAGTTCAAATTGATAGTTGAAAAAACTAAGATTAGCCAATAATTACGAACAGAGTTGTTAATGCAACGGTAAGTACATCAGAACGGATATACAGTTACAACAGCAAACTGCATAAACGAAGTATCCGGACAGATTTTACAACCACTCAGAACGAACTGGGCGGTGTAAAACTTTCTTTGTGAAACACAAGGAGAGCAGCCGTTACATATGCATTTATTGGAAAATAAGACCTGGTCAGACTTCGTGGTTTTCCGGAAACGAGGGCCTTCTAACAAATCCGCAAGAAGCATTGTTTATATAAAAACTGGCAAACAAACCAATTAATTAATGCATTTGTTTCAGAAAAAAATATTGGGAAGTTTACTGAAGATTTTTTTATTAAAAATCTTTCTCTTTGCAGATTTATCTGTTTTAACACCTAGAAAAAATTTTAGGAAAACACCTTTTTTTAATTTGTAGAAACGAGAATAGGAAAAGTTTATAACTATATACTTATAAGCCAAGTGCTTATGCATTTCGTGGAATATAAAATCTGGTCTGACTTCGTGGTTGCCCGGACAATAGAAGCTTCTGTCTATGTCCGAGATGCCTGGCCAGAGGAGGATCAGATTTTTTATAAAAGCTTGGTTAACAATCAAAAAGTAAACAACTTAAATATTTTTGCTATGAATTCATAAAATTGTTAGAGGTAAGATTGTTTTTTTGTGAAGGGGTGAGTAAAGCAGAGTCAATATTAGATTTAGCTGAGTAACTATAAAACTAGGGGAAGAAACATACATAAAATGACCAAACCATTGTTTTTTAAAGTGATAATTAGCATGCCAAAAAAACTTATTGACGTTATTTAAAGTATATAAGAATTTTTCCAAAACGTTTTGTTTCTGAATCAAGCAAAATTACAAAAAAAGAGAGTGGTTATAAACAGATATGGAGACTTGAGGTCAAAAAAAGTTGAAACTAAAGATTGTGAAATTTTCAAAAAAAGTGAAAAACATTAAGCACCGAGAGTTCAGAAAATCATTACTTCATAACTGTGTAGCTGGATATCACCTGATGAAAAACTATTCCAATAAAAATACCCGAGCAGTGTCTACCATTTGGTCGTTGTCCCCATATATAAGAGTTGAAGTGATCAAAGCTCATAGAACTGTTAGAATTAAGATAGTTTTTTTCTATGAAAGGGTGATTAAATAAGGATAAATATTACATTTAGAAGAGTAACTATAAAACTAGGGTAAAAAACTAATATAAAATGACCGGACCATTGTTTTTCAAAGTGAAGATAAGCATGCCGAATAGTTATTTTTCTATTCAAAGCTCAAAAAAATTTTTCCAAAAACGCTTTGTTTCTGGTTAAAGCAAAATTACAAGCAAAAAGAGGGTGGGTATAAACAGATATGTAAACATGAGCTCAAGAAAGGTTGAAACTCAAGATTGTGGAATTTTCTGGCCGGAAAACTTGTGATCTAACCAGCAAAATATTTGGCTAACCAAAAATGACTACGGTTATTTTTGAACTATACAAATAAAAACTGATCTAATGAAAGAAAACTACAATAAAGAACAAGAATGAACAAAGAACTCAGAGCAGAGATGTCAAAACAAAATTTTATTGTTCACAATAGAATTGAGGGAAGAACTCAAAAAAGAGAAAATTTTCAAAAAAAGTGAAAAACATTAAGCACCGAGAGTTCAGAACATCATTACTTCATATCTGTGTAGCTCGATACCACCTGATGAAAAACTGTTCCAATAAAAATACCCGAGCAGTTTCTACCATTTGGTCGTTGTCCCCATATATAAGAGTTGAAGTGATCAAATCTCAAAACAAAATTTTTTGCGTTTACAATTATGTACCATTCTCAATGTTTGTTTTTTGCTTGAGTAAAATTGTGTCGCAAATTGTAAGTTGATATTCTTTTGCCATGAGAAAATGATGGTGAATTTCATTGCTTGATCCAAAATAATAAAAAGAACACAATTTTTGAACAGTTTTTTACTATATGTATCACACTGCAGCCCAAAAAAGATATGGGAGTTGTTTGCAGTAAATTTTTCTGTTTCAACCAGACTATATCTGATAGATTTGGTTGAAAAATTTTAATTCGTTTCTCTATTTTGCTTTATTCAAACTATTTTTAATTAAGGAGCCAATTTTAAAAAATTGCTCGGCAAAATCTTTTTCCATAGAAATGGATGTTTTTGGTTGTTATCAAAAAATGTTTTGCTATTGTTTTTTCTACCATACAACGACCATTATGGTTCTTAGTAGCCATCATAGAACCATTATAGTTCATGGTACCAATGTAGAGAGCATATATGATTCTAGATAATTCATAATTAAAATCGGTAATTAAAATCTGGACAAGCTTCTTTCAAAAATCCAAGCCAATTCGGTTCAGATTGGCAATCTTTTCATAGATCACGGCACATTTTCTCAAAGAGTCGTGTCAAATTTTTTTCCGTTGAAGGAACTAATCTCTGTAATAGTCCAGTTTTTTCAAGATAATTTTTCTTGGAAATATGGAAACAACTTGGAATTATGGAGAGAGAGAGAGAAAAAAAAAGAGAAAGAGAGAGAGAAAAATTGGAGTGTAACTTTCAGTTTATGTCAATGTTATAGCATGAGTCCTTCATGAATTGAAATGTGGTAATTTCAGGCTGGAATAAAATGGCAGGTTTAAAAGTAGAACTTGGACACTAGACGCAAATTAATGGAACAAAACCGTGATTTCAAGAGGAAAGATTGAAGCACAAGCTAATCATTTAGCGTCATTTTACTTCGAAAATTTGTTCAGAAAAGTCTTCATTTCATTTTCTTCAGAAACTTAACCAAAATTTGTTCTGTTTGATAACGTTCATCGAAAAGACAGTAAAATGCTACATCGGTTCTTGATAATGATTGTGGCGTCCCAACTGCTCCTTTTTCGGGTAAGTCGTTACCTTCGAATAAAATTTTTTTATGAATTGGTTTTGTTAATCCCTCGACCAGTAAAGCTGAATGTAATCGGATTGTTGTTTGTAATTGTGCACGTAGGTTGACGTATATAAATTGAGCTAAAACTGAATAACTTGGAGAACGAATTCAAAATGGGGAAGGCAGTCACGGACAACTTTAAGCTCGGATTGTTTCTACTAGTACCCGTCAGTCCTATATAGCCAAATTTCAGGCACAACCCCCCCCCCCCAAAAAAAAATAATATTGTTTGAGTCCCTTCTTAAGAGGATATTTATATTCTTTCTTAGCTACGTGACGAGTACAATACAGGAACATTTCTACTTGCAACAATTTTCAGGATAATAAAATTATTAGATCCCATTACAAAGCTCGTAACTCAAAAATGCAATAAACACACGTTTTTGGTTGATGTTAACATTACATGCAGTGTTTTATTGATATTTTCTAAACCTCAGTTCTATTAATATTTTCTAAATGTCTATTCCCACATAACAATTCAAATGCATTCATTGTTTTTGAACAATTAACAAGAAGGTGTCTAATTCACTGGGGGCGTTAGCCGAAAAAACCCTAAATCTCATTGGAGACACCCTCGGTGGTCATCAAAATGCAGTCTATAGATAGCTCATAAGAAATAAAAACGACTTTCGATTGCTAATTGACAACCCTACAGAAGTTAGTTCCACACCTTAAAACCGAAAGGCATCCCCGCACAATTAAAAATCTGTCCAGCATTAGGTTATTATGACCAGCATTAGGTTATCATGACCAGCATTAGGTTATTATTCAAAATATATCAATGTCTTGAACAACTCAAGCTCTGTGTTTCTAAATTACTGTATTCCGCGTGCTCATAGCATACGATTTAAACAATTTTTAAGCTGATCAATTTCATATATATATATATATATATATATATATATATATATATATATATATATATATAAGTTTGTTAGAAAAGTAAAGGATTAAGTCACAAAATTACGTAGGAGAGCGTCTATGAGCCTTTTGGCCACGATTGGAGACTTCGAATTGTTCTAACTTCAAAAAAATTATCGGAAAACTAGAGAATTTAAAATTTAAAAATTGCCCTGCCTTCTAGAAAATTGACAAAAGTATAATGGATAAAATCCAGGTATATTGCTAGTTTTCGGTTATCAACAGCATAAATTGTGTCCCGTGTAAAATCTGATTAACTTGATGAAGCCTCCATCGTTTTAATTAAGTGTTTTCATATTGCAAATTTACGAGCTTCATAATCAAATTGAACACATTTCGCCTGCATAAAATTACCGATGACTGTGGAAAACTTGCAAATGTGCTAAATTTTGTCCGTAAAAACTTTTTTCGACTTTTCGAAACGCTGTTACAAAAGTTTCGGAAAAACTGTAATGGTTTTGATAATGCTCTTCAAAGACTATTTGCTATGGAAATTTTTTATTCGAACGTCAATATCAAAAAAACAGACTTAGTTTGTTGACAGCGTTTTGAAAAGAATAAATACGACAATTAAACTAAAAAACACTTTCCGAGCATGGCATTTGTTTTCAACAATTTTAACCCTGGCTGAGAATTTCAGGCGACTGACTCTAAATTAATAAGAATGAACGGCCGAGCTTCTGGATACAAAGGCGACAAGGAGACATGCGCAGCAGATGCTGTTTGCCTCAAAGACGGTTCAAATTTATATGAATGCAAATGTCAAAGTGGCCAAGTCTGCTATGCGCGCATATACCGAACCGTAGACTACGTCTGTGTGGCGTCTGGCAGCCAATCTGTGGGAATTGAACTTATTCAGAACTAATCGTAGGCACGACATTATAATGACATAAATTAGTTAGTCATTACGAGCCAGCTTCCCTACCAAATAAAGAGGACCAATTGATCAGTTTTTCCTATTAATTCCTCAAAATGTATCTTTTCAAACATGTAACACGGGCCCTGCATTACATTGGAACTATTCTACTATTTGCTTTATGCAATTAAACAAAATATTATAGAAAAATTTATAATGTAATCAAGCGTAATAAATGAAAATTGCACCGCCCTTAATCTGCAATGTCTAAAAATCTACAAATTAGCGTTAGTGAAATCGCCTGGAGAGCTATCTGGCTTGTAATGATGTTGTGTAATATACTTTTTGCTTTACTGGTGAATGGGTAAATTTGGGTAACCTGGTTTGTAATTGGTAAATGGTTAGGTATTAGAATGGTCAAGGATAATAAAAGATTTGAAAAGAAAAGTTTTCATAAAAGATTCTGCAAAAGGAAGTTGAGGCAAACTCTTTGTAAGCAATGAAATGAAGGTGAACCGAGCCAAAAACTTTTTCACATGCTGAAAACAGTTCAAGCCAAACTTTCTAAAATAAGCATTTAATACGAATTTTAAAAAAAAACTGTAGAACTTTTTTAAAATTAGCTTTTATAAAGAATTCGAAAAAAGAAAACATTGATATATTTTTCAAATACAGATATTTATTATAAAACAAATGATATGGAGATAATATGCAGGTAATTATATACCAGTACAGTGAAAAATAACCGTATTGTAAATAAGGGGGCTTATATTAACGTTAAAATTAGCAGTTAACAATTATGCAACAGGTTGAGAGTTTATAGTTCTATGTAAAATTCAAACTGAAATAACAGATTAGTTTCAAAGTTTTGTGATGAAAATGAAATTAGAGTTTTAAATTTCAAAATAAATCTTTCATGGCAATATCTGGCAGCACAGCAATCCTTGCAAAACTTTATTTCAAAATTTCTTAACTACGTCCTTGGTGCTGTTATCTATTTAATTCTAAGAGAATTTAATAAACTGGACTTTAAAGGATAAAAATTCTGCTCAATAGTGCTAATTCATTTGCACAGTTGAGAGAATATTCAAATTCTAAAACAGAAGATCTTAACTTGGTAAGTATCAAAAATAAAAAACAGAGTGATTTTGTAACCGAAACTGAAATAGTGAAACTTATATAGTGAAACTAGTGAGATCTGTTGAGTGGCCAATTTTTCTTCTATAAAAGCCAAACTCGATTCCCAGGTCAGTCAGTGGTTTCACTAATATGATAAGTGATTTTTTCTTTTTTAAAAAGTAGTGCCAAACAGTGTATTTGACTTGAAACCGCAGCGTCTTACAACTTTCGATAGCTATTGATGTCTTTGTTCACGACAACATTTTGACCTTTTGTTCTCATTTGATGTGAAAAGAAATGTGTCCTGGGCATATTGAACAACAGATACGACAGTTATCAAATCGATAGACGCAAAACTGACAAGCACTTAATTTTTTTGGGTTGTTATGTAGGTAATCTCAAATAGCTTTTTCGAGCAGCATAAAAACTTATTTCTCTGCGTTTTACTTTCTACAAAATTTTGATGTGTCAAATTTTTATACTTCAGGAGAATTGCCATTTCAAGTATTTTCATTTTGTCTACAAAAATGTAAAGCAAGAATTTCATACTAGGTTATGTTCTACCTAAATGAAAAACTCTCGAATTAGTTTCCAGCTGCATTTTTTTATTATTCTATTGTTTTTTTTGTTTTACTGATGAAGTACATCATTTTTGATTTTGTTTGCTGTTAGTTTCTTGTACGTAGAGCTTGACGGTAAATCTTTTCTTTGCCTCCTTGCGAAACCAATTCTGATGACATAAAAGTTTCATTTTTTTTATTCTACCATTGCATTTTTGAAATGAGGTATGCATTTTTTAAGCTTTTTCAAAAGTTTTCTCCAACTAATGCAACGATAAATCTCTTTAACCAACTTCATAGAACTTCCTTCCTCCCATATGTTTCCGCAAATTGCAATAATCTCCCGTGAATTGTATTCAGGCATTCGAATAACAATGCAAAAATTGCAATAAAGATTTTGCATGGGACTCATGATTTTTGCCATTTTTTGAAGAATTAAAAAAGGAGTGAGGTATTAAGAAAAAGTGAGGGATTAAAAATTGCAAAACATTTTAAACTGCAGAAAGCGCAAACTGTATTTATTTGTTTAGTGATAAAACTGCCTCCCATCTTCGTTTGTCCTAGTCCGACTGACACGTATGCTATTAGCACCTTCTGTTGCTTGAAAAATATTTAACGTTGTTAGAATAAACTGAACTGAAAAAAAAACAATTTGGAGTTGCATTCTTTTTTAGAATTCGAATATAGAAGAGCACTTCTATTTGACTTTCCGTTTAATCTACTGCACAGGGAAAGCAACTTCACCGAGTTTTTTTCTTTTCTTTTTTAATATAATCTTTTATATTTTTATCGAAATCAAAAATGCTCAGAATTAAAAACCAGCTCTCTTGCAAATTATTGACTGAAGACACATCCACCAGTTTAGCTTGAAGCTGAGTCTGAAATATTTTTTTAAGAAAAGTTTTTTGTATAAAGAGAAATTGACTGTACTGATTTCTCAAACTGGAGAACTTTATCTCCTCATTTAATTAAAAGACACAATTTTGGCTGTTCTAATTTAAAATAAAATTTTTGAAATCTGTCAAAAAAGTCAAGACTTTGTTTAACAGATGGAAACAGTAGTGAAACCAATACGCTTGATTATTTGACCGAATATATCATCAACGCAAGGTTTGTAAACGGCAACTGTTAAGACCAAAAACATTTTGAGCTTGTTGCAAGACAATTTTGTGTATGTGGCTTCTAATTGAGCATAGCAATCAAGTTAGAAAAAAATAAAGCTTTTCTTTTTTTTACTGAAAATTTTTTTACTGAAAATACTACATAAAATTTAAAAAAAACGTACTAATTGTTGTGTCTGCGTAATTGCAATGGAACAAACTTTTGTTCCTCCATTTACCAAAAAATAGTAAACCAAATGATTTTTAGTCAAATAAGAACTTGAAGGCCTTATAAGTTAACCACAGTGTTAAAAAACACTTTTCTATTTCTTGCAAATTCCTCTCTGCCTCTGAGCAAAATTTTGAACACTGATCAAGATCAAAAACACTTCAAAATGACAAAACACTGTCTGTCCTAGCCTCTAAGAGACTATTTTTGTTGACTCTTTTGAACGAATTGAACTTTGACGTAAATGGTGAAGAGTCACGTACTTTTTCAAACACTTTTGTGGCCTTTTCTTATAATGTGAGCAAAATCAGCAAATTCTGTTATACATTAAGTAACCTTCACAATCTGGAATTGCCATTTAACGAGCAAGTATGTGTGAGCACCACCTCTAATTTTGAAATAAGTTACTAAGCGCCTTAAAATGCACTTCGATCAAGATTGTTTGAGGTTTTCCGTTCGAACAAAATTATATTTTTAATGATAGCTCTTTATATAATTTTAAGTGGTTGAACATAGAAAAAAGTAACGAAAAGGTGATACTTTAATTCTTCCTAACGATTTTTAGCGTGTCTGCTGCCATTTGACTGCAAGATAAATAGCTTAACTCTAACTGTTGATTATCATTTAAGTTCCAAATACAAGGTATTTTAAATCGAAAACACTTTGTCTGGCCACGGTGCAAACAGTTTTTATTTATAGCAAAAGTTCATCCTTGTATTAAAAACGTTGTACCCAGCCTTAAATTTTAATTATACGTCTTAAAGAATAATTGTCAAAGGTACTGCAACTTTTCTACCCGTTCCCCAACCGCTCTCTGTTTGGCCAGCCCCATCAAGCGCAGAAAAATTTGCAAGTTTGATTTGTGATTTGAAAAATAAAAAAGCAATTTTGTCGTCTTTGAATTGACTTCTATAATGATAACCATCACTAACAAAATTTGATGAGTCTAACTTTGAAAACTTCAGACTAGCATCTAAGGTTTTTTCCATTAGTATTTGTTTAATAATCGTTTAACATAAACTTCTTGATTTTGCATAATCTCGTATTTGCTGCGCTCTAATTTTGTATTTAGGAACTTTGTTAAAAATCTTTAGCTGCCATTTTTGAATTTTTGCCCTAATCGAAACTGTTGCAGAAAATATTCTTCACTCAGAATAAGACTCTATCATCTACCCTCAAGACATACCAATCCTTTTAGGGTTTTCTCGTGTTATTTCAGGCTCCTGAAGATGCATCAAAACTCAAAAGATCTCAAAAATTAACTCAGCTGCTCTTTTTGCTTTTAACAAGTTCTGCTTTTAATTAGTTCCCACCTTTCGTTGTTGTTGTTTGCCTCAATCGTCTAGGGTTTCGCAGGTCTGGAAGCCCAAAAACTTGACGGCTTCCACTGGGTTCCTCCAAAGCGTTTCGGGTGTCAATCGGGTCCTTCTTTTTGGGCAACTGAACAGATGCCTTGTTGTGTGTTCAGATTTCAAGCAATCAGGGCATTTGTCATCGTCTGAGCGTTTGATGCGGTGATTGTATGATTGCAGGAGGCAGCTGAAGCCTGAACGGAGTTGCGCTAGTTGTCTTCTGCTGCCTCTTGGTAAGGACTTCTCGTCTTCTGATATCTTCGGTGACATTGTTTCAAGAACTTTGGATGGAGCGTAGTTCTCAATGGCGTCCTTCACTTGAAGAGTGTGCATGTCTTTAAGAATTCTTTTTTACTTTTTCGGCGTGACGTGAGACTTGTTTTCCGTTTCGTTGAGGTATGGAGTTACATAGCGGTTGTATCTGGTATGTAGAGTTTCCTTGATTTGTCTGGGGTGAGGGTGTTTGTGGAGAAAGGAATGAGATGGATGATATGTCAGATATCTGGATAGTTGCTGTTGGACACATAGTAGCCTGATGTGTCGGCGAACTGGTAGAATGTTTGTTTCTTGGTGAAAGTGGTCTTCGTTTGTCATTAGGAGGCATCCTGTGGCAATATTCTGAGAGCGGCATTTTGGACTCTCTGAAGGCTTGTTATATTCGTTTGGTTGGTAGTGCGTCCACATACTGCCGAAGCTTAATTTAGGATAGGTCGTATTAGAGATTTGTCACTGGAGAAGCTTTATTCTGCTCTGATTGTATATAACCAGTTTTCATTTTATTAGTTCTTTATACTTACTGGTAGGAAATGGTCAATCACTTTTTCGCCAAGAATAACAATTCAATTAATTCCAAGTCAGTGTAGAAGAGGCTCTTCAACAGGCTCTTTTGAGTCTCAACATTTATTTATTTTTCAGGTTCGTTAGAGACTAAGTTCAGCAACTTTTTAAAATAAACTATTTCCTTTTCAAAAAAGTACTCAAGGTGTTCAACTGCCTCATCTCTAGTGTTCAAAATTACACCGTCTAATACCGAATATGGCTCTCCACAAACCTTAGAACAGACTTGTGACCATTGAGTGCTTCCGAAGTAAAATTCCTTGGTATATTTGTATACAAATTTTGAAGTAACTCCACAGCGATTGCTCTCATTCTGGGAAAATCTCAGTCTTTTTCAATTGAGAAGTTTCACGTTTTGTTAGATCTTGTTCACTTTTATACAAGCCTAGGACAGGATTTCCTAAATTTGTTAAATAATCAACTTTTCTCCTACCTGGGTTATCGTGCCATCAACTAAGAGAATCCACATTGATCAAGATGGAACTTTCTAGCTCCAATTTTGCTTTTAACTTTTACCAATTTTTACTATTTCAAAAAATGAGCTATTCCGCTTTCTAAAAGTGAATTTGACTCCGCGTTTTGTCTTGATCTGCAATATGTTACCAAAGAGAATTTCTTTATTTGCAGTTTCTGAGCTTCAATACTGATACTAAGCTTCTCAACCTGTGGGGTTCAAGTAAAAATCACGCAATATTACTCTACAAATTATTCCTTCTCAATCTATGACAATATTTTCAACTATCTATTTCCTGCTCTTAAACTTTTACTGCTATTAGCATAAGTTACACACTCTAAAAAAATTGCAGGTAAATTGACTATAAATCATAAACTGCAGGTAAATTTACCTAGATTTTGCAAGTTAAATTGTTCTTTAATGCAACTCATCTCGAATCTACCAGCAAACACATTACATTACCTGCAATTCTAGGTAAAGTTTCCTGCAACTTACCTAGAATTTACAGTTAAACCTTCTTGGAGTTTTACCAGCAAAACAAAAATTCTCGGTAAATTTACCTGCAAAAAACATGCGCAAATTGCAGGTAAATTTAACTAGAATTTCATTTCTGCAGGTAAGATGCTAGGTAAATTTAAATGCAATCTACCTAGAATTTGCAAGTTAAACGCCTCGAATTTTACCTGCAGAAAATTTCTAGGTAACGTTACCTGCAAAAAACAAGCGCAACTTGCAGGTAAATTTACCTAGAAAATTTTTTGAACGACTGAAATGTTATTAGGACATATGAGAACTTTTTGACGATCGCAAAATTACCTCTTTTAAAACTGCTGGTGAAAGAATCAAGGAGAATAAGCGTTCCATTTTCACACTTTTCTTCATCACTTTCCCGCCCCTTTTTATCTGAAAAGTCATGTTTAGCCATTTAAACAAAAATGAGAAGTCGAGAGGAGCACGCCAAAAACTAGTTACCGACAGCAAGGATTATAGCTGATAGGGCAAAACATTTTCTGCTGAAATTTTCCAGTTTTCTCCTCGGACTGACTTTGTATCTTTCTTATCTTCCATTGAGGAATATTATCTAAACTTCAATTAGAGTTTTTAAATGTTTTTTTTTCACGTCAAATTCTATATACTTAATATAATATTGTTGTTTGAGTTTGCAGGTAAATTCTAAGTAACGTATTCTAAGTAAATTGCACGTTTCATTCTTTGCAGGTAATTTTGCAGAAAATGTTACCTGCAATTTTGCCTATCTGCAAACGTTGCAGGTAAAAAAACCTATACATTTTTTAGAGTCAGCGCCTGTATATTTTTAATATATATACGCAAATAGACTGAGAGAAAGAGGATATTCAATGCAACATTTAACTAATGGCAATAAAATTATTGTTATTAAAATCACTATCTCATTTTCGAGAACTATTGACGAATGATAACATTAACAATTGACGAATTAAAATACCATTAAGGTTTAAAAAACTATAATAGTTTCAAATGTCTTTTGACAATTGATGGCTGTTGACAGATTGTATTATCGGAATCAGATTGTATTATTTTAATTTTACGAATGTCTGGCAATTGATAAATTTTAACACAAACAATAACGTCAAAAAACTAAAAATCCTTTTCAGAGAGTTTTAGAAATTGACATCTATTGACAAAAACCTCATCGTTACCAAATAAATTGACATCGTTTTTTTCAGAAATATCGACAATTGATAGTCGTTGACACATATTTTAAAGTTACAAAGTAATATTCTCGTTGATCGAAAAACTTTTGAGAAAGCATAACTACTGAGATTAAAGTTACCGTTATTCTTAAACATTCCTAAATTTTTAAATGCAAGAAAATGTTTTTTTTCTAATTTTTTTATCCTAGAATAAAAATTCACGCTCTGTATTCAAATTTTAAGACAGATCAAGGTCACAAAGAAAAAGATAGCAGCGTATTCACAAATTCATTGACAAGTATTTCATGCGCGTATCACGATTTTGAAATTATAGGACGATAGACAAACAGCAGATGCGAAACAAAGCAAAGCTTTCAAAATCTAGATTTTTTACCCCTATTTCAACGGCGGAAAAATGTGGTTTTGAGGGAAAGTTGACCTCATATCTAAGTTGTACTTTCTAAGTTGTAAATGTTCCATGGAAAGAATTATTCAAAAAAATGATGTGTTTCGTTCGTGAATAATTCCTAAACTGGCGGTTGTTTGTTGACTTATAAAACTAGTCGCTTCGGCTCTTAGTTGTAACTTTTCCCTGTCAAGGCAGCGTTGACTTCAAAAAACCGATTGTTTTTATGCACTTAAGAAGGATAATCAACTGGCTGGGACTTTGATCCGTATGCATTGAGAAAAAAAAATATTAAAAACTTTTGAGAAAAAATTGCAATCATGCAATCAACGTATGTACTATGCAATATTCCAGGTTACTTTGGCGGGAAAACTCATCTAACAAAAATTGTTTATAAAATAACTCACGTGTTCTTCACAGATAGTTTATATGTGGGAGTTGCAATTTAAAATAAATTAGACCGAAACAAATAAATAGGGAATAAATTTTGAGAGATGGAATTAAAAAAAATTGAGATTTTTTCCGTTGGTGCCCCCAGTACGCTATGCACCCCCAGTTACAGAGCACGTGTCATTACATAATAATTCATTATGTAAAAATATGGCACGTGCGTCTGGGGGATGAAAATAATATGCACCCACTAAGCTGGGGGAAGAAAATGAAAAGATCCAAAATTTGTTTGGAGAATTTTTGTCAATGTGATAGATTCGACCCATTTTCGCGGGCAATTTCTTTCAGATGTAGTTGCAAAACCAAAGATCGGCTACCATTTACAATATTCATTTGTCTTTCACCTTGAGCAGGTCTTGAATTAAAAAAGCGTGCATTTTACGGGAAAAAAACAGGAAGCGGTGAATTTATGTTATATCATCATTATCAGTTCATATATGACACGTGCTCAATGGTTTTGTAAAATGTTCCTCAAATGAATTCAAAAAAACTTTTGCTGGAAACTTTTTTAACTAAACATGCGGCACCTAGAACTAAACTGTTAGTATTTTTTATTACAAAGCTCATTAAGCTTCCTTCTGGCATACAAGTATAATGTCAATTTATGCATTTCATACAAAAATATCAAAAAACGGCAACTGCCATCTAGATTCACTGTTAAATAAAGCAGATTTGCAAATTGAAAGAAACCGTGACTACAAATGGCTATCCTGCAAGTTTTTGCTAAAGACTTACAAGATCCTGCATACAGGTTCTTTGTCTTGCAATTTTTCTATCCCAAAATTTGCGTGATCTTGCGTCTTTTCTATCATACACTAAAGTAGTTAATCAAAAGTGTTGAAAAAATAGTTATTCAAAAATTGGCAAATTATAGATTTGCGAAAAATAACTCCAGCTGAAAGACTGTGACACATATGGTAAAAATTTTGCTTAAAGAAAATTGCCAAATTGTGATAAGTTCTTCCTACGCGCAGCATTCGTAACTTTTTTTGCTAATGTTTCCCACAAATATAAAACAAACAATATAGTCAACTAATCATTCTCAAGTTTTTTATCTTTCAACTTAGGAAAGTACTGAGGTAAAACCTGCATTAAATAGACGAGAAACAAACGCACGAACAGCTGATTTGAGCTAATTTCCGCAATATTTCGGTGAGTTGTATTCAAATTTGCATTGAAAATGTTGAATTTGTTTTCATTGAAGACATGCGGCACCTAGAGTTACACATGACATAGCTTCTACCTAGACGTAACATTGGTCACTATTTTGTCTAATATTTACCAAAAACAAAGAAAAAATACAGTCATCTATTAAATTTCATATTTTTTCCATCTCTGCTCTGAGGAAAGTTCCATGTTTAAAAAGACATATATTTTACGTCAAAAACGAACACAAATAGCTGAGTTGAGCTTGAGTTTTCAATGGTTGGTATGTGGTTATCCGAAATGCATCAAAGATGACGAATTCTTTTTCATTGAATACAAGTATCACGTAGAATTAGTTTCAATTAACATTCAGTTTTATTCTGGCACAAAATTCTGACAATTTTCAGCAATTTTTTTCTAAAAGTTATCAGCAAGTTATCAGGCCTCAGCCATTGCCATCTAGCTTGATATTCAGATGAAACAACAGACTTGCAGTTTGAATCAACCCTTGACAAATTGATTGGCTATCCGGCAACTTCACGCTAAATTTTTACAAGATACTACATACCGGATCTTTGTCTTGTTATGTTTCCGTCCAAAATTGTGTGTGATCTTGCAAGATTACAACATTCATTTGCAGAGATCCTACTAACTACAATCACAAGAGAAGCCTCTTTCCAGTCATACACCAAATTAGTTCATAAAAAATTAATTGAAAATATATATTTTCATATATAGCTTACAAATTGAAGCTGCAATTTAACACAAGCACATCAGAGTGCTTGTCGTTCACGATAAAAAGACCTTGAAGAGTCATGGGAGTGGGAAAAAATGGATTGAAGAAAACTTAGCACAATTTGATACATTCCAGCTTTGTTATGCCTTTTTTGGTAAAAATAGAAAAAATAATCATGTATTCGAAAATTGACATTTATCTCTCTGAAACGATTTGCAAAACTATAAAAAACTACGTCTTTTGTCCTTTCTCACCATTTGGTCATTTTTAGTAAATTTAATTAGTTATTAGTTAATACTTTTATTAGTTATTAGTTTTTATTTGTTAATAATAAATAGTGAACAGTTTTAATTTTAATAAGTTAATGATTTTAATTATTGTCAATAATATATTCACAATAGAAAAATGCTTACATACGACTTTTACGGAGGACAGTTCTAGATATATTGAAGGATAATTCTAGTTTTTAGTTTACAGTGGTACAATAAAATGCAGTTACACCATCGAGTGAAGTCACAAACGACGTTCTTCAACAATTCGATGGGAAAATTTGGGGCCAATAGACAAAAAGCAGATGTGTTTGTAGGAAATTGAAGAAGATGTAAAAGTAGGATAATTCCCAAATTCTGCCTTGAGGAGAAATTCGGTTTTTTAGAGAAAAATTGAAGTTTTCAGGCTGTCACTGTGTGAGTGTATGTGTCAAGTTGTTACCAACTTTCACTGAAAAATTTTTCTTCATTTTCTCGACTCTTCAATTCTTAAGCGTTCGTTAAAATGCTGTTCCGTTTGTCAATAATACTTGCCGTTCTGCAGGTTTTGCTTTTTCTGGTAAGTTTTCTCTCCTTAAAAATATTTGATGAATCTCTGCCCCCCAGTACGTTATGCTCCCCGCAGTTACAGAGCATATGCCATTATATAGTAAATAAGTCACGTGCGCCAGGGGGGAGGGGGGGTTCAGAAACGGAATTTATTTAATTGAAAGAATCGGTCAATCAGAAGTCAAAACAACCTTTGGTCTTTGGTTTGGATCTTTCACTGGCCCTTGAAGATCGATTAACTCAGAAAATAACAGAAAAAGTTTGAAAAATCAATTGCAAATGTTGAAGAAATGTTGCTGAAAATCAAGATAATAATATCTTCCGAACCATTTCTGCGTTTCTAGAGGCTTTACAGAAACCCAATTCCAAGCCTTGAAAAATACAATGGCTCAAACGTCGATATGCAATAATTTTTAGAAAATTCAATTTTTAAAAAATAGAAATTCTTCTTCCTGCTATTAATATGTTCAAGACAATTCCTAGCAACTGTGCTATATCATACTATCAAACCCTGGAGGAGGTTATCTGGCAACTGAGGCAAAACACTCAATGAAAGACAAGTGTTTTCAAAGAAATTTAAAAAAAAATGCAAATTTTATCAAAAAATTTCTAAAATTCGAAATGCTAAGTTTTTGAGAAAAATTCTTCTGACACTAACAATCATGCAGCATTTTTTTGTCAGAGAGATCCTGGAATGGGTTTGCTGGCATTTGCGAATGGACAAGTATGAAAAATTGACACAAAATTTTAGGAAGACTTAAAAAAACTGCAGATGTTATCAAAAATATGCTATACGTTGAACACCTTTCCACTACATCTAGAATATCTAGAAAACTTCGTCACATTTTAAACACATCAACCTCAGACTAATAAAACGAAAGACTAAAAAATCACAAAAGAACATAAAAAATTGCACCAATCACAACTCCTAAAAATGACTTTTAACCCTAAATCAAGGCCATCCCAGCAGCTGCACTACTCCGAGCACATGAAGGTCTACTAAAACGTACTTTGGGCCCCTTATGAAACGTAATGCCCGCTGGGCTTTACCTGTTTATCCCGCTTTGAAAGATCAAAGTCATTGAAAAATGTGTGAACAGATCTTTAAAAAAAAACACAGCGCTGCAATACATTTCAAATTCCTTGAATTGTAAAAAACATAGCGGGTCTTGTCCTGAAATACAATCCAAAAGAATTGAAAAAAAATTTTAGAACTACTCTATTTGACCAGCAGATCTATTGAACAATGCCAGCCAAAAAGACAAAGTGTCGCAATATTTGAGAAATTAAAACAATAAAACCGAACAAAAACATAATCATTGCTAAAAATTGTGAATATTTTACGCCAAAAGCCAAATTTGGTTGATTTAAATATACATATTAGCCTACGCACAAGCCTTGAAATATGACAAAACATTTGAAAAAAAAATCGAAACTGCGGAATTTATTTTAAAAAACTTCCAAGTTTTGCGATACTTTAATATACACATCTATTTTATTGTCTCTTGAATCTGTGCAGTAACTCATTTGCAAGACCTAAAAAAGTTTTATGGACCTTAAAAAATCGATAAAATCAGAACATGACAAAAATTTTTGAAATAATTGCAAATTCTGTTGAAATAAAGCTAAAACTCCTGATATTAATACCTTCGAGCCTATTGATTGTCTCTAGAAATTATCCCTTAAACCAATTTGAAGCCACACAAAAATTTTTACTGGCAAAATCTATTATAAAACTACAAAGAAGGTTCTCTGGCCCCATAGGATGGAAAAACTCAATAAATGTCAATCTGTTTCAAGAAAAATTGCAAGTTTCTTTAAAAAAAAATTGCTATAATTTGTGATATTAAAATGCTGAAGAAAAATCTTATTGACCCCAATGAAAGTACTATATTTATGTAAGATATCTGCGTGGTGGAACAAGAATTACTGTTTCTGTCAGTGACATTTTGGTTTTCAGCCCTATCACCGCATTTAACTCTACAAAACGTACTTTTGTATCAAATCACAACATTAACAGCATTTTTAACCCCATTTTGGCAACTCTTGTTGTTAATGTTAGGGACTGGACATATTGTTAGAAAATATGATTTTGGGCTGAAATATTTCAGGCAAATGACGCGTCGGGAAAGGCCACTTATTTCACTCTGAATCAATACGCACTAGACGAGGATTGTGAAGGTCCTGATGCAGTCTGCAGAAATGTTGGCAAGAACTATCTGGAGTGTAACTGCCCCGACAGCGCGCCCTTTTGTTGGGCTGTCTATGAGACCCTGCGAACGTTCAAGTGCAAGACTAGAGATGCTTATGGATTTGTCTCTGTACTGGGTGAAAACGCCACTCAACTTGCGTATTACGTGCCGACGGTGAACAAAGGTTGAAGCTACAAAATATTGAAAAAAATTGACGTAAACTGGGAACAGAGAAGTGTCTATGGAGTAATAATGGTTGTTGGGTATATCTGTATAACTTAATTTAACCGAAAAAAGTCAAACAAAAAACATTTATTTAAACTGAAATGATTTTTTATCAGACTAAGATTCCGAAAACGCAGTTCTAGACTTGAGAAAGGTTTGATTAAAGTCTAATCAGATTAATTCCCGCATTAAAATTTGCATTATAATAGCGTTAAGCGTTATGATTTGGGCAAGTTATTAAGATATTTTTTGACAGGCTTTCTATAATCATTATTTTTTAGGTTTCAAAGTCTATATTTTGCTTCAACAAAAATGTTTAACTCCGCGATACCGAAACTGAACAAAAAAATGATTAAATACATACCAAACCAAGGTTCAGGTGCGCGACCCTTGACCGCTCTGATCCGACCATTTGGGTCGCACAATGGTGGCGTGGTGCAACCCAAAATACATGGTCTGGGGAAACGCTTGAGTCGCACGATGGTATGGATAATGATCGCGCTACGGTCTGATCAGAGGGCCAAGTCTGGACATAAGTTACCGCGAAATCGGACCACAGAGCATTAACTGACCATATTTATTTGTCGGTAGTTTCTTATCACTGTTTAATGACTCAAAAGAAAATTTGCAGTCACTCCAAAACGACTTTATATTTGGATCTATTCTGTTTCGCCCCCTTCCAGTTTTTTTACGACACAAATACGACGAACAAATAACAATGAATTATAACATGTATTCAGGAATGGTCTGATCAAAGGACAAAATTTGAAGTATGATCTGATCAGAGGGAACCTTTGTCGCACTACAGTTGCGCAAAACTTTGGGTCGCACCAGAACCGCAGGAAATATTTGGGTGGCACGATAGTCTGATCAGTGGGATTTCGGTAGCACAATGCTCTCATAAGAGGGCGAAGTCTGGGAAGTGGTCTGATCAAAGTGGTCTGGGATTGCGCACCTAAACCTGGGGAAACACTGAAATTTCATAAAATCTAATTGGTTGAGTTTAATTGAAGCGCTCTAACTAAATGCGGTAGATTTAATCAAATCTCCCCTGTACCCTGGTTCGCCATAAGTCGTGAGCTATTGCTATGCCTCAGTGGCCTCTGGTAGTTGATATTAATCAACAAAACATGGGATAAGCCTTTCGATTTTTCCTTCAATTAACGTATTTCCTAAGCATATATCTGTTTGCCGATGACCTAAAGTTATTTTGAACTCTGTTCATTCAAACCATTTTTTTTAAAAAATTGCCGTTATCTAATTGATATCAGATTCAGATTGTTTTCTAGACGCTAAAAGAGGTCTCAATTGCCTTTTTGTGATAATTAATTTTCCCTTGTAAAATACTTAAGATAGGTTCTTCTCTTAGTTCTCTAAATCCTTCCTTATCTTAAAACGTTTTTGTGCTCTAAAACAATTTTTTCATAAAAACCTTGAATGAACTAAACAGACGTGTCTTTCGGTTTTGGTTGTTACCATATAGATCACGTGGATTATGGAACAATTTTAAATGCAATCTAATGATGCATATTTAAATAATGGTCGGATACTTCAATTTATGGCCAAAAATAGTTCAATGTGCAGTCATTGATTATTATTGATTTTGATTTGTTTTCCTAAAAGTCGATTTTGTTTCAAATTTCTGACATTGTCCCGGTTTTTTTGCTTTTGCACTCAGAACACTGCAGCTGAAAAAAATTCATTCATTTGTTGCAATTTTTACCGGATAATTTTGATAACTTGAATCCCATTTCTCCGCATGAGTTATTTTTGTTTTTCTTCCTCAATTTTGCAGTTTTATATCTAAGTACAACTAAGTTCATAACAGCGGAGAATTATAAATTAGGTATTTATTTACGTAGAAACCATTAATATTTAAAAAGTGAAATCAATTTATTTTGTTCTTCTCTTCAGTTCTTTGTATTTATCTCATTTTTTGTGTTTGTATAGGTTTTCAAATAGCAAAAAATTTGACATGGTCAATGATTTTCAAGTGTACGTACCTATTTTCTATTCTTTTGCCCTTTTTTCTTCGAAAACTTCATTGAAAATTGGATTTTTGCCAAAATTAATTTTATTTATTTATTTTTTGTCTTACAGACCATATCTTTTGTGACAAGAAAATAGGTTTCATCGGATGAAAACGTCCTCAATTTGTTTTTCTTATATGTTTTTCAGATCTTCAAATTGTTTTCTCCTCTCCCTCAAAATTGTATTTTTTAAAATGAGCTGTATATCGCTGCATATTTTTTTAAGTGGGGGAGGTCATAGAAAACACTGATGAACGATTAATAAACTATTCTGTTTTTTAACAATAGTTTATATTTTTCAATGATTTTGTGCATTTGAAGCAAGTACAACAAATAGTTTTGTGATAAGCAAGTACATCCCTGAGATATAAAAAATAAGAAAGTTGAACAAATGGGTGAATATAATGAGTGCGTGGGACAAGTTATTGCCGGAGAACATCATATTTATGCACTTTTTCATCGCTTTTTTTAGAAACATCACTGAAACAATTCAACTCATTGACTACCAGACCGCATTCAACTTTCGCAATATTTTCTACGGTGAACTTTTTTGTTAAAAATGATATTCTTTGCTGTGATTTTTTTTTCACCGCATTCTCCGCATTCGCCGCTATTCGTACATTTTTCTTTTTTTGCAACATTTTCTACGGTGAAGATATTTGGTAAGTTTGGCGGCGATTTTTGTAAGATTTGCGATTCGTAGCTGTAATTTTTTTCCAACGCATTCAACACTAAAAATTGCAATTCGTACATCTTTTCACCGCGTTCATCGCAAATCTTACATTTCTTTAGCAATTTTTACCGATCACATCTCGACCTGGGACAGTCTTAACCACAATCATGCATTAAGCAGAAACGAAAACTTCGGTCATCACTTGCTTCTTTCGTTAAAGGGCATCTAAGCCGACATGGGGAATTTCCAAAAAACGGTTGAAATCTCACAAACGATGCAATATATGGACATCAAATAGCAGTGACTGTGGATGTTGTTGCTGATATACCCATAAACCTACTCGACGATTTGAAGGTCAATTATAATTAGATACACCTGTAACGGTAATACTCCGTGTAACCTTGAATTTTCAAAATTCGAAAGAAAAAATGTATGAAAGATACAACTATTTATTGACACAACGCAATCAAATGTCAACTCATTTGTGAAATTGAGGATAAGTGAAACGCTAATTTCTTTGTAGATGAAAAACTAACCGTAGTAACCGAGTTCAAGAAAGAAAGGCAAAGAATTTAGTTGATCATGCCTGTAACAGGTTTTTTTTGTTTTTGCACTCAAAACAATGCAGCTGAAAGTAATGCTTTCATTATTCTAGTTTCAGTTTATGCGGGATGGTTTTGACAACTTGAATCCCATTTGTCCCCATGAGTTTTCTTTGTTTTTCTTCGTAATTCTTGCTGTTTTATAGCTTAGTACAACTAATTTCATCGCTGCAGCGGAGAATTATAATTTCTTATGAGAGTTATTGAAACGTATTTATTTATCTAGAAACCATTAGTTTTATAAAAGTGAAATTAATTTATTTTGTTCTTCTCTTCATTTCTTTGTATTTTTTCAATTTTCTCTTCATTTTTTAATAGGTTTTCTAATAGCAAACAATTTGACATAATCATTGAATATAAAGTGTACGTATTTTTTTTTGATTTTTTGTCCGAGTTTTTTTCGAAACTTTCATTGAACTTTGCGTTTATTTATCTAGAAACCATTAGTTTTATAAAAGTGAAATAAATTTATTTTGTTCTTCTCTTCATTTCTTTGTATTTTTTCAATTTTCTCTTCATTTTTTAATAGGTTTTCTAATAGCAAACAATTTGACATAATCATTGAATATAAAGTGTACGTATTTTTTTTTGATTTTTTGTCCGAGTTTTTTTCGAAACTTTCATTGAACTTTGCGTTTATTTATCTAGAAACCATTAGTTTTATAAAAGTGAAATTAATTAATTTTGTTCTTCTCTTCATTTCTTTGTATTTTTTCAATTTTGTCTTCATTTTTAATAGGTTTTCTAATAGCAAACAATTTGACATAGTCATTGAATATAAAGTGTAAGTATTTTTTTTTTAATTTTTTTGTCCGAGTTTTTTTCGAAACTTTCATTGAACTTTGCATTTTTGCGAAATTTCATTTTATTCATTTTACCAGGTTCATTCAAAGCAATCGTATGGCTCCTCAGACATGATGTTTTTACATTGAGGTGTCGGGTCTCAATTAGTTTTAGTGTTTCAGACATCATTATTTGCAAAAGAGAAGATGAACAAGATTGTTTCTATCTTTTGATTAAGTTTCTCTCTTCTTCGGATGAAAAAGTCTTCAATTTGTTATCTTAAATTTTTTGAGATCTTCAGATCTTTTTCTCTTCCCCACTCCTCCCCCACCCCAAGTTTGTTATTTTTTTGCTCCGACAACTCTTTAGGGGGGAGAAACTGTTTATTCAGTTTAGTTTTTCTTGTTCAGACAATTTTGTTTGATGGATATATTCATCGTACAGATTTTTTTGAGTGTATCGATAAAAAACCCGTCCAGCGGAGAATACGAAATTTAAAAAAAATTGATTTTCGTATTCTAATGCAAGTTATCATAGTTTAAACTTTTGTGAATTTTAGACCGATTTGCGTTATTTTTGTTCACATTTTCTGAATGTTTTGCCTAAATTTTTTTCAATATTGTTAACATATGTAAAAAAAAGTTAACAATTGTATTGTTGAATTTTTTTTCAACGCAAAAACTCTTTGTTGACCATTTTGATTTAATTTGTTTGGCTAAAAAGTTGGCTAAATAATGCAAAATTAAGCTCTTTTGATCAAAAATTGCCCAAAATAAATTTTTTTTGGTCCACTTTGATTGAATTTACCTAAAGCCACAACCAAAAACAACTAACAAAATCCTTAAAAATTACAAACGGAGCGTGTTGTCATTCCATTTCTATTGAGAGTATTCTGGAATTAAATCTTAGACGTTTTTTGGTGAAATTTTCCTTTGGCTATCAAAAGAGCAGCATTTTCAAAAGAGCAGCAAAAGGTTGGTTTTGGTCCAATATTGGACTGATACAATCCAAAAACAATTCCGATTGTAACCAGTCGGTCTTTTTTTAAATAAATTTCAATCTCTTTTATGTTAATTAAAGATCAGAAAAATTCAAATCAATGCTCAATGGAGATAGTTCCAAAAAGTTTTCTAAGCAGTACCATAATAATGTATCTTATTTCTCTACTCGAAATATTGTGGTCGTATTTAATTTTAAAAATAAACACCGGCTCTTTGAGGTTTGCAAATGATTTTCTCTTAATTCGGCCAGGTTGTAGCTTAGTGTCCGCCAAAAAAATGCCTGTTCTTCCTCTAGTGATTGCATTTTTTTCTAGTGAGTAATTTCTTTATTTTTTTGTCGTTTTACGCGCTAAATTGTAGTTTTCTGGCTTTGATACTACTAGATTTCACAATTTTTTAGGCATTTGCCCATATTGCACGTTTGTTCTGGTTTTGTCACATTATCACAACATTTACAGTCCATATGTTACATCCTTGGCGTTAAAAAAACAACAATGAACATATAAAAGTCTTGAAAGGCATAGATTTTGGTTTCAACGCCTTCGACACCCTTTTCTTGAAGAATTTATTTGACTTTTTACATTTGTGTTTACCTGTCGTTTTCACTTTGTCTATTTTTTGTCGAATAACATTTACTGGATAACTGCAGGTCTTATTGGGTTTTTTGGAGGATTAAAGGAACCTATAATCTGATTTCAATAGATAACTGATGGCTTCATGTCTTTGAAGAGAATCGTTTTCAAAAATTAAAAAAACTTTTTTAAATTTGCTTTTTTTGTTCTTTTTCGTCTATTTGTTACCTAGTCCCGTTAATTACCGATCTCGCATGATATTAGTGTTGTCGAGAGAAAACGCAAGTGTACAAAACCTAATGTGTTTTTAGAGAATTTAGGATGAATTTACTGGTTTCGACACCGGTTTATCGGAAAAAAGGTAAATTAATTTTCAATTTTTGACCATATTTGAATTTTATTTGGTAGACAAAGACATATTCGGAACAATTAAAGGTCTCAAGTTCTTCCCCTGGACGCATAAATTAAACTAATTAATTATTTCATTTTGTAGTTAAAGTCTTTCATGACTTTGAAATTAATTTTTTTCGAAAAAGTTTTACTTTAATTTGCCTTGTTCACTTTTCTTCTCCTTGTTACCTATTTTCAGTAAAATCGCATTACTGGCGTGCAACGAAAGCTCGATTGAACATCTTTTGAGTGCAAAGTCTGGCTTTAGGTTTTCGACAGCCTTTTCTTTCAAAGTTTAAATGAGTTTTTGTTCGTTGTCTCTATTTGTTGTTCTTTTTGTAACCGCATATAAAAAACTGAATAATGACAGGTGTTACTGCCCTCCATTAGAAGCGTATGTGATTACAAATGCGTTGGATCTTTTCAAGTGCTATCTACTGGTTGTCAATAGTTTGCAATTCTTTGTTTTGGAAAAAAAAGTCAATTGTGTTTAACTTTGCTGCATTGTGTTTTTTGTTCTTTTTGTCTATTTGTTACCTAGTCCAGTTAACGACACGTGACATATGATATTATTGTTGTACCGCTAAGATGCAAGTGTACAAAAACCAATCTTTCATTCAGAGAATTCTCCTTGAATTTACTGACTTCTGCAACAAAAGTAAATTAATTTTAATTTTTGTCTATATTTGACGTTATTTTTGTAGACGTATTCGAAATGATTTTTTCAATTGCTATCTAATGGTTTTCATTACTTTTCAATTTTATTTTTTGAAGAAAACAGGCCAATTTGCTGTTTTTGTTCCTTTGTCTGTTTTATACCTAGTCCCGTTAAATACAGATCATATATGACTTTTTGTTGTCGAGGTAGGATGCAACTGTACAAAAACTACGGTTTTTTTAAAGAATTCTTTTGAATTTACTGGCTTCGAAACAGGTTTTCTGCAACAAAAAGTAAATTAATTATGATTGTTGTCTACATTTGAGGTTCTTTTTGTAGACGTAAGACACATTCGGAACAATAACAGGCCTCAAGCAATTTTGTTGGACTAACAGACAAAACTATTTAATTAATTCATTTTGTTGCTACTGGCTTTCATGACTTTGAATATAGCTGTTTTGGAAAAATAGAGATGTTTTACTTAATTTTGCCCTTTTCCCTTTTTTGTCAACTTGTTACCTATTTTCACAAAAAGAGGTCCTAAATCACATTTTTGGCGTTTGATGAGTGCTCAACTGCTTCGACACCGGTTTTTCGGAAAAAAAGTAAATTAATTTTCAATTTTTGACCATATTTGAATTTCATTTGGTAGACAAAGACATATTCGGATTAATTAAAGGTCTCAGTTGCTTCCCCTCGACGCATAAATTAACCTAATTAATTATTTCATTTTGTAGTTAAAGTCTTTCATGACTTTGAAATTAATTGTTTTCGAAAAAGTTTTACTTTAATTTGCCTTGTTCTCTTTTCTTCTCCTTGTTACCTATTTTCAGTAAAATCGCATTACTGGCGTGCAACGAAAGCTCGATTGAACATCTTTTGAGTGCAAAATCTGGCTTTAGGTTTTCGACAGCCTTTTCTTTCAAAGTTTAAATGAGTTTTTGTTCGTTGTCTCTATTTGTTGTTCTTTTTGTAACCGCATATAAAAAACTGAATAATGACAGGTGTTACTTCCCTCCATTAGAAGCGTATGTGATTACAAATGCGTTGGATCTTTTCAAGTGCTATCTACTGGTTGTCAATAGTTTGCAATTCTTTGTTTTGGAAAAAAAGTCAATTGTGTTTAACTTTGCTGCATTGTGTTTTTTGTTCTTTTTGTCTATTTGTTACCTAGTCCAGTTAACGACACGTGACATATGATATTATTGCTGTACCGCTAAGATGCAAGTGTACAAAAACCAATCTTTCATTCAGAGAATTCTCCTTGAATTTACTGACTTCTGCAACAAAAGTAAATTAATTTTAATTTTTGTCTATATTTGACGTTATTTTTGTAGACGTATTCGAAATGATTTTTTCAATTGCTATCTAATGGTTTTCATTACTTCTCAATTTTATTTTTTGAAGAAAACAGGCCAATTTGCTGTTTTTGTTCCTTTGTCTGTTTTATACCTAGTCCCGTTAAATACAGATCATATATGACTTTTTGTTGTCGAGGTAGGATGCAACTGTACAAAAACTACGTTTTTTTTAAAGAATTCTTTTGAATTTACTGGCTTCGAAACAGGTTTTCTGCAACAAAAAGTAAATTAATTATGATTGTTGTCTACATTTGAGGTTCTTTTTGTAGACGTAAGACACATTCGGAACAATAACAGGCCTCAAGCAATTTTGTTGGACTAACAGACAAAACTATTTAATTAATTCATTTTGTTGCTACTGGCTTTCATGACTTTGAATATAGCTGTTTTGGAAAAATAGAGATGTTTTACTTAATTTTGCCCTTTTCCCTTTTTTGTCAACTTGTTACCTATTTTCACTAAAAAGAGGTCCTAAATCACATTTTTGGCGTTTGATGAGTGCTCAACTGCTTCGACACCGGTTTTTCGGAAAAAAGGTAAATTAATTTTCAATTTTTGACCATATTTGAATTTCATTTGGTAGACAAAGACATATTCGGAATAATTAAAGGTCTCAGGTGCTTCCCCTGGACGCATAAACTAAACTAATTAATTATTTCATTTTGTAGTTAAAGTCTTTTATGACTTTGAAATTAATTGTTTTCGAAAAAGTTTTACTTTAATTTGCCTTGTTCTCTTTTCTTCTCCTTGTTACCTATTTTCAGTAAAATCACATTACTGGCGTTCAACGAAAGCTCGATTGAACATCTTTTGAGTGCAAAATCTGGCTTTAGGTCTTCGACAGTATTTTCTTTCAAAGTTTAAATGAGTTTTTGTTCGTTGTCTCTATTTGTTGTTCTTTTTGTAACCGCATATAAAAAACTGAATAATGACAGGTGTTACTGCCCTCCATTAGAAACGTATGTGATTACAAATGCGTTCGATCTTGTCAATTGCTATCTACTGGTTGTCATTAGTTTGCAATTATTTGTTTTGGAAAAAAAAGTCAATTGTGTTTAACTTTGCTGCATTGTGTTTTCTCTTCTTTTTGTCTATTTGTTACCTAGTCCCGTTAACGACACGTGACATATGATATTATTGTTGTACCGCTAAGATGCAAGTGTACAAAAGCCAATCTTTCATTCAGAGAATTCTCCTTGAATTTACTGACCTCTGCAACAAACGTAAATTAATTTTAATTTTTGTCTATATTTGACGTTCTTTTTGTAGACGTAAGACATATTCGAAATGATTTATTCAATTGTTATCTAATGGTTTTCATTACTTTTCAATTATATGTTTTGAAAAAAAGGCCAATTTGCTGTTTTTTTGTGCCTTTCTCTGTTTTTGACCTAGTCCCGTTAATTACAGATCATATATGACTTTTTTGTTGTCGAGGTAGGATGCAACTGTACAAAATTACGGTTTTTTTTAAAGACTTCTCTTGAATTTGCTGGTTTCGAAACGGGTTTTCTGCAAAAAAAGTAATTTAATTTTGATTGTTGTTTGGAACAATAACAGGCCTCAAGCAATTTTGTTGGACTAACAGACAAAACTATTCAATTAACTCATTTTGTTGCTACTGGCTTTCATGACTTTGAATATAGCTGTTTTGGAAAAATAGAGATGTTTTACTTAATTTTGCCTTTTTCCCTTTTTTGTAAACTTGTTACCTATTTTCACTAAAAAGAGGTCCTAAATCACATTTTTGGCGTTTGATGAGTGCTCAACTGCTTTGACACCGGTTTTTCGGAAAAAAGGTAAACTAATTTTCAATTTTTGACCATATTTGAATTTCATTTGGTAGACAAAGACATATTCGGATTAATTAAAGGTCTCAGTTGCTTCCCCTTGACGCATAAATTAACCTAATTAATTATTTCATTTTGTAGTTAAAGTCTTTCATGACTTTGAAATTAATTTTTTTCGAAAAAGTTTTACTTTAATTTGCCTTGTTCTCTTTTCTTCTCCTTGTTACCTATTTTCAGTAAAATCACATTACTGGTGTTCAACGAAAGCTCGATTGAACATCTTTTGAGTGCAAAATCTGGCTTTAGGTCTTCGACAGTCTTTTCTTTCAAAGTTTAAATGAGTTTTTGTTCGTTGTCTCTATTTGTTGTTCTTTTTGTAACCGCATATAAAAAACTGAATAATGACAGGTGTTACTGCCCTCCATTAGAAACGTATGTGATTACAAATGCGTTCGATCTTTTCAATTGCTATCTACTGGTTGTCATTAGTTTGCAATTATTTGTTTTGGAAAAATAGTCAATTGTGTTTAACTTTGCTGCATTGTGTTTTCTGTTCTTTTTGTCTATTTGTTACCTAGTCCCGTTAACGACACGTGACATATGATATTATTGTTGCACCGCTAAGATGCAAGTGTACAAAAGCCAATCTTTCATTCAGAGAATTCTCCTTGAATTTACTGACTTCTGCAACAAACGTAAATTAATTTTAATTTTTGTCTATATTTGACGTTCTTTTTGTAGAAGTAAGACATATTCGAAATGATTTATTCAATTGCTATCTAATGGTTTTCATTACTTTTCAATTATATGTTTTGAAAAAAAAAGCCAATTTGCTGTTTTTTTGTGCCTTTGTCTGTTTATGACCTAGTCCCGTTAATTACAGATCATATATGACTTTTTTGTTGTCGAGGTAGGATGCAACTGTACAAAATTACGTTTTTTTTAAAGACTTCTCTTGAATTTGCTGGCTTCGAAACGGGTTTTCTGCAAAAAAAGTAAATTAATTTTGATTGTTGTTGGGAACAATAACAGGCCTCAAGCAATTTTGTTGGACTAACAGACAAAACTATTTAATTAACTCATTTTGTTGCTACTGGCTTTCATGACTTTGAATATAGCTGTTTTGGAAAAATAGAGATGTTTTACTTAATTTTGCCTTTTTCCCTTTTTTGTCAACTTGTTACCTATTTTCACTAAAAAGAGGTCCTAAATCACACATTTTTGGCGTTTGATGAGTGCTCAACTGCTTTGACACCGGTTTTTCGGAAAAAAGGTAAATTAATTTTCAATTTTTGACCATATTTGAATTTCATTTGGTAGACAAAGACATATTCGGATTAATTAAAGGTCTCAGTTGCTTCCCCTCGACGCATAAATTAACCTAATTAATTATTTCATTTTGTAGTTAAAGTCTTTCATGACTTTGAAATTAATTTTTTTCGAAAAAGTTTTACTTTAATTTGCCTTGTTCTCTTTTCTTCTCCTTGTTACCTATTTTCAGTAAAATCACATTACTGGTGTTCAACGAAAGCTCGATTGAACATCTTTTGAGTGCAAAATCTGGCTTTAGGTCTTCGACAGTCTTTTCTTTCAAAGTTTAAATGAGTTTTTGTTCGTTGTCTCTATTTGTTGTTCTTTTTGTAACCGCATATAAAAAACTGAATAATGACAGGTGTTACTGCCCTCCATTAGAAACGTATGTGATTACAAATGCGTTCGATCTTTTCAATTGCTATCTACTGGTTGTCATTAGTTTGCAATTATTTGTTTTGGAAAAATAGTCAATTGTGTTTAACTTTGCTGCATTGTGTTTTCTGTTCTTTTTGTCTATTTGTTACCTAGTCCCGTTAACGACACGTGACATATGATATTATTGTTGCACCGCTAAGATGCAAGTGTACAAAAGCCAATCTTTCATTCAGAGAATTCTCCTTGAATTTACTGACTTCTGCAACAAACGTAAATTAATTTTAATTTTTGTCTATATTTGACGTTCTTTTTGTAGAAGTAAGACATATTCGAAATGATTTATTCAATTGCTATCTAATGGTTTTCATTACTTTTCAATTATATGTTTTGAAAAAAAAGGCCAATTTGCTGTTTTTTTGTGCCTTTGTCTGTTTATGACCTAGTCCCGTTAATTACAGATCATATATGACTTTTTTGTTGTCGAGGTAGGATGCAACTGTACAAAATTACGTTTTTTTTAAAGACTTCTCTTGAATTTGCTGGCTTCGAAACGGGTTTTCTGCAAAAAAAGTAAATTAATTTTGATTGTTGTTGGGAACAATAACAGGCCTCAAGCAATTTTGTTGGACTAACAGACAAAACTATTTAATTAACTCATTTTGTTGCTACTGGCTTTCATGACTTTGAATATAGCTGTTTTGGAAAAATAGAGATGTTTTACTTAATTTTGCCTTTTTCCCTTTTTTGTCAACTTGTTACCTATTTTCACTAAAAAGAGGTCCTAAATCACACATTTTTGGCGTTTGATGAGTGCTCAACTGCTTTGACACCGGTTTTTCGGAAAAAAGGTAAATTAATTTTCAATTTTTGACCATATTTGAATTTCATTTGGTAGACAAAGACATATTCGGATTAATTAAAGGTCTCAGTTGCTTCCCCTCGACGCATAAATTAACATAATTAATTATTTCATTTTGTAGTTAAAGTCTTTCATGACTTTGAAATTAATTGTTTTCGAAAAAGTTTTACTTTAATTTGCCTTGTTCTCTTTTTTTCTCCTTGTTACCTATTTTCAGTAAAATCACATTAGTGGCGTTCAACGAAAGCTCGATTGAACATCTTTTGAGTGCAAAATCTGGCTTTAGGTCTTCGGCATCCTTTTCTTTCAACGTTTAAATGAGTTTTTGTTCGTTGTCTCTATTTGTTGTTCTTTTTGTAACCGCATATAAAAAACTGAATAATGACAGGTGTTACTGCCCTCCATTAGAAACGTATTTGATTACAAATGCGTTCGATCTTTTCAATTGCTATCTACTGGTTGTCATTAGTTTGCAATTATTTGTTTTGGAAAAAAAGTCAATTGTGTTTAACTTTGCTGCATTGTGTTTTTTGTTCTTTTTGTCTATTTATTACCTAGTCCCGTTACGACACGTGACATATGATATTATTGTTGTACCGCTAAGATGCAAGTGTACAAAAGCCAATCTTTCATTCAGAGAATTCTCCTTGAATTTACTGACTTCTGCAACAAAAGTAAATTAATTTTAATTTTTGTCTATTTTTGACGTTCTTTTTGTAGACGTAAGACATATTCGAAATGATTTATTCAATTGCTTTCTAATGGTTTTCATTACTTTTCAATTATATGTTTTGAAAAAAAAGGCCAATTTGCTGTTTTTTTGTTCCTTTGTCTGTTTATGACCTAGTCCCGTTAATTACAGATCATATATGACTTTTGTGTTGTCGAGGTAGGATGCAACTGTACAAAAACTACTGTTTTTTTAAAGACTTCTTTTGAATTTGCTGGCTTCGAAACGGATTTTCTGCAAAAAAAGTAAATTAATTTTGATTGGTGTCTTTATTTGAGGTTCTTTTTGTAGACGTAAGACACATTCGGATTAATTACAGGCCTCAAGCAATTTCTTTGGACTAATAGACAAAACTAATTATTCAATTCATTTTATAGCTAATGGATTTTATGACATTGAATTTAATATTTTCCAAAAATGCAGATGTTTTGCTTAATTTTGCCATTTTCCTCCTTTTTGTCGACTTGTTACCTATTTTCATCAAGAAGAGGTCCTATCTCAAATTTTTGGCTTTCTATGAGGGCTCAAATGAACATATTTTAATGGTAAAATCTGGCTTTAAGACATCGACAGCGTTTTCTTGCAAAATTTAAATGAATTTTGAATTGTTGTCTCTATTTGTTGTTATTTTTGTAACCGCATACAAAACTGAGTGATGACAGGGGTTAGTGTTTCCTATGAAAGCGTATGTAATTACAAAGACATTGGATTTATTCAATTGCTATCTAAGGGTTTTCATTACTTTTCAATTATATTTTTTGAAGAAAACAGGCCAATTTGCTGTTTTTGTTCCTTTGTCTGTTTATTACCTAGTCCCGTTAATTACAGATCATATATGACTTTTTATTGTCGAGGTAGGATTCAACTGTACAAAAACTACGTTTTTTTTAAAGAATTCTTTTGAATTTACTGGCTTCGAAACAGGTTTTCTGCAACAAAAAGTAAATTAATTATGATTGTTGTCTATATTTGAGGTTCTTTTTGTAGACGTAAGACAAATTCGGAACAATAACAGGCCTCAAGCAATTTTGTTGGACTAACAGACAAAACTATTTAATTAACTCATTTTGTTGCTACTGGCTTTCATGACTTTGAATATAGCTGTTTTGGAAAAATAGAGATGTTTTACTTAATTTTGCCTTTTTCCCCTTTTTGTCAACTTGTTAACTATTTTCACTAAAAAGAGGTCCTAAATCACATTTTTGGCGTTTGATGAGTGCTCAACTGCTTCGACACCGGTTTTTCGGAAAAAAGGTAAATTAAATTTCAATTTTTGACCATATTTGAATTTCATTTGGTAGACAAAGACATATTCGGAATAATTAAAGGTCTCAGGTGCTTCCCCTGGACGCATAAATTAAACTAATTAATTATTTCATTTTGTAGTTAAAGTCTTTCATGACTTTGAAATTAATTGTTTTCGAAAAAGTTTTACTTTAATTTGCCTTGTTCTCTTTTCTTCTCCTTGTTACCTATTTTCAGTAAGATCACATTACTGGCGTTCAACGAAAGCTCGACTGAACATCTTTTGAGTGCAAAATCTGGCTTTAAGACTTCGACAGCGTTTTCTCGCAAGTGTTAAATGAATTTTTGTTTGTTGTCTCTATTTATTGTTCTTTTTGTAACCGTATAGAAAACTGAGTAATGGCAGGTATTAATGCCTTTCTATGGAAGCGTAAGTGATTAGAAACACGTTGGATTTTTTCAATTGCTATCTAATGGTTTTCATTACTTTGCATTTAATTGTTTTGAAATAAAACAAGCCAATTGTTTTTAACGTTGCTGTTTTTTTGTTCCTTTTTGTTTATTTATTACCTAGTCCCGTTAATTACAGATTTGTTGTTATTGTTTGTTTCCTTTTGTTGTTCGTTTTGGCTTGCTTTCTTAAAAATGGCTGGTCTCATCAATCTAAAGTCCATTGGCTTTTTTACTCCATTCTCAAGTGGTTGACACTTATGCCAGAGATGCGGAAGAACGGGGTCGGAACTTTATGTGCGAACGCAAAATATCAAGCCTCCCTGTAAAAATGATTTCTAAAACGCTTAACTTTTTGTAAAGGGGGGTTGCAGAAAACACTGATGAACGAATAAGAAAATATTCTGTTTTTTACATATTAGTTTATTTTTTTGATGAAATTGTGCATTTGTGCAGATACAGATTTGAGATGTATACAAAAAGAAAGTTAAACAATTGCGTAAAAATAATGAGTGCTTGGGACAAATAACTGCTAGAGAACACCATACTTATGCACTTTGTGGTCGCCTTTTAAGAGAAATTACTGAAACAAGTCTAGTCATTTTTTCCGAGCTTGCATTCAACGGTCTTAATCACAATCTTGCATTGAGCACAAAAAGAAACTTTGGTCTCGAAGCATTTATTTCTCTCGTTGAAGGGCGTCTAAGACAACATGAGGAAATTTCATAAAAACGATTGAACATATCTCTCAAACGATGCAATATATACATATATAATATATATATATATATATATATATATATATATATATATATATATATATATATATATATACTCCACTCATTAACCTACTCGACGGTCATTATTAATTGATACACCTGTAACTGTAATACTCTGTGTAATCTTGAATCTTCAAAGAGATAAGTGTATTGAAGATACAACTATTAATGGACAAAATGCAGTCAAGTGTCAACTGATTTGCTAAAAGTGAAAATAACAGAAACGTGAATTTTTTTGTAGATGATAGTGTAGCCTGTGTTATAAATTTTCTAAGATCAACAACTGGCTGAAGTTAAAAAAGCTGCTATTTGTTGAAGAATGAAAGGTAAAAAAATTAATCGATCATGCACGTAATGTTCGCTCAATATATGCAGATGTCTCTTTATTTCTTTTTGTTTTCTACAAAAGGAGTTAAGCTGACTCTGGCAGCAATTCCGATTTCAACACAGTAATCCGATATCTTTATTATAGGACAAGACATGATTGTCGAAAAAATCCATCAATGATGAAATGTGGTTTTTCCCCTTCAGTTAGAGAATTGGCTTAAAGATTTTATCACCTGAATCCAGTCCGAATTAGTATGATAATTCCATTCCCTTGTCTCGGCAATTGTTTTTCTCTACGACTGATGACAATTTTTTCAAAAAGGAAGAGATTTCTTATAAAATCAAAAAATATATTAAGGAGTAAGAAAATAAAATCTCGTCAACGAAAAAAATATATTATTTTCATGATCTCACAACAAAGTCCGGAACATCGTTATGAAAAACTGGTGCCATTCGTAACAATTTAAAATGAAAATTGGGTATTTTTGTGAAGGAGTTCACCTCACAAGATGTTGGTTTCCAGAAAGATGTCATCAACTAGTGCATAAGGAGAAAATTTCAATGTTGCTGCCGCTTTGGGTTATCCACAAAATGTGTTTGATTCAAATAGGGCACAATGATATACGCCAATCAATTGCAATTTTACCCAATGAAAAAGTTCGATGATGGTGGAGAGGATTTTTGACTTCAGATTATTCTGTGGAATACCATCACAAAAACAAGTACCACATTATCCTTACAACTCTATATTGATCATAAGCATTAAAATAAGTTTGTTTGAGCTTAAGTAAAACTGTTCCAAATGCTAAAACATTTAATATTTTTTTAATAAAACTTCCGAAAAAGATGTCGTGTTCAATTTTGACATCTTGAGGTAGTCGAGGAGTAATATTGCGAACAAAAATAATTTACAATGGGCGGTGGAGGATTTGTCGAAAAAATGATGTATGAACAGAAGTTCAAAGCGGTGAAAAAATAGACAAAATGACGACAGAACATGACCAGAAAAAAATCAAAACTGAGGTTACCATGGAACCACATCGGGAAATTGGCAGAAGAAATTAGAGGGAAGGACACAATAATTGACAAACAGACGAGCTCACTCAAAAAAATGAAAAAAAAAAACAAAAAATTTCACAAAAAAATTGGGCACTCAAAACCGAAACTACCTCACTTCTTCAGACCAAATTCTTGGAAATCTCTAACACTACCTCACTTACTCAGTTCTTGAGGCTGAGTTCTTAGAAACCACTATATCTTACTTTTTAGTGGAGATAAATTCTTCTAATTATTAAGTGAATTCTTCTATTTTGCCCACACAGTAAAATTACTTACTCCAGTATAATACGCTATTCACAGAGTTGAAAGTTGAAAGAACAAAACTGTTCATACCTCAGTCAATCAAATTATTATCATGTCATAAAAGCTTATTATAACGCTTATTATTTGTACTGCTTAACAGGTAATAATTAATCATTCCTTCTAGAAAATTTACATGTAAAAAATATCGCCATGTCATATAGTACGTTACTCATCATTAATTGACATGCTAAAATTTCAAACATAAGAACAGAACAACTTTTGAATCAATGTAAACCTAATATTTATTTTAAACACTTATTCATAAACACAAAACTGTTTTTCAAGAGAACACGCACCATTTCGTAATGTTTTAGTATACACAACAAAATTACAACAATATTTTTTGCAAAGTGTGCACAATTCAAGAACTTCACATTAACAACGATAAGTTGAAGCTTATTGAAATAAAGTTGATATCCTAAATTAAATTTTATGTTTAAAAGCAGTACTTACTACTCGAAGAGCAAAACCCATCTTTTGTTATAACCATGAACCTACAAACAACTATAGTCGGGATTGTTCTAAACATTAATACTCTTCGAACACTTCTAAAAAAGGTAATATGTATGAACAATCACTTCAGTTCAAAAAAAAACATTGAACTTTAGGCATAATGATGTTCAAACTAATCATGAACAAAATCTATTTATCATGAACAACTTAAGAATATTTTTAAAAGCAAAGAAAATACTATCTTGTAAATCCATGTAACCATAGATTTATATTTTTCAACGATCAAGATATAATTAAGAATAAATTTGAAACAACATTAGTAACATTTTATTATATGATAAGACAGGTAAATTATATGGAATTTCAGCACATCTTTAGGACCTCTCCAGTCACCAGACCAGAGGAAGGGAATAAATACCTTTGTCGTTGTTGATGTTCAGACTGCCCCAAAGTCTGTAAAGGGAAAAAATACTTGCCTCACTCTTAGAAAAGAAGAAGAGCACTCAACTAACGCGGAGATCAAATTCAATTTCAAAAGCTTAGGATGGTACCAGCCTTGACTTACAATCAGAAGAGACCTGAAAACACTTGAACTAATAGACTTTAGACGAAAAAAATTTTTATAAGTGATTGTTTCTTAAAGTGATCGCAAGTAGTTTTATAACTTGAATAGTAATGCATTTCCTACTTAGTAAATACAAGGAATATTATAGAACGTATATAAGAACGAAGTAAAAAAAATTGTTCCTATTGAACTATTGAAAAAGTTCGTAACATCAGAGTGAAACGAAAAATGAAACTTTGAAAAGTTGCCTAGTTCTTCACGGAATCAAGTTTTAACAAAAAATGACCATCATTGGAAAATTCAGAAGAAGCATCAGAAGAGACAAGGCTTAAACTGAGCGCAAAGTTTGAGACGTTTAGAGACAAGTTTAAGGCAGTGGCATTCGGAAGTTTCAGACAAAAGTAGACGATAGGTTCGTTGAAAGGGCCTGTTCAGTTCAGAACTTGATAGGCTAAGAAAAGGAAAATAGCAGAGCCACTGAAAAAAACACGACCAATTCGAAGGCAATATTACTCCAAAATCAACTCCAATTGTGAAAACAACTTATACGGCAATCACCCTACTCTAGTTATCTTGTCTACACATGAAATTCAGATAGAAAGCAAATTTAACTTACCACAAAACAGATCTTAAACTTGATGAGTTCTACACAAGTTTCACATTTTAAAGGAATTGGTCACAAGATGTGGTATACTTTCAGGTTTGATAAACTAAAGTTAAGATTTCAATTATGTTAAACATCGGAGGGAGAAAAGACGTGAATAAGAGGTGATTTTTGTGATAAGTTTCTTTTTACTGTGAAACATGGATGAAAACTCATTAATTTCACGTTGGGATTTGTGGTAAGGTGAACGTCAGGTTTTATGTACTGGTTTTGTAACTCTGCCTGAAGTCAATGACAACTTCTTGTATTTATTGAGAAGTGCGAAGTGGTTCCAGATA
>NC_134480.1:4709089-4826834 GCF_964194025.1 Convolutriloba macropyga
GTTTTGTTTTTGCCGTTCAGTATAGCTGTGTGATTAGAAAAGAGAAATACTGAAAAGAGGTAAACCAACACTATTTAAAAAATAACAAAAAGCAAAACAAAAGAAACTTTTTGGCGAGGAGAACCTGCTACTTACGGAACTTACGGAACCGATCCGCGATTTTGTTCCTAACTTTGCCAGTAATAGCATTGGTTCCGCTACAGTGGATTTTCGTAAAAAATGGCAATAGGAGAGCTCAAAAGAAACTCTTGTGCTAGACTGGAAGTGTGCGAATTGTGTTTAAGTATTTAGAGCAGCCAGTGTTTGTTTGCAGCCAGTGTTTGTCAAGCTTTATCGTACGGACCAAAACATCCAGTAAAAGATAAAGTAATTGAAACACATTTTCTATCTGATATTGAAAAGCTTGCAAGATAATTACGACAGAAGAAGACGACAATGGAAAACTGTGTAAGTTAGAAGCAGCGCAAATTTGTAATTGAAGAACTCGAGAGAGACTCCAGTCGACCACGTCTTTATTAAACCGCAAAATATCTAAAAAAGAACAAGTTTTGTCGGATCCATATGATAAAGGAAGTGGTTTTGTGTAACGAATAAAACTACGTACGTGGAAGAACTAAACGAGTTCCTTAGCTGTGAACAGTTTTCAGAGATATATAATTGTATTGACAAAATCGTGCTTAAAATGAAAAAGAGTTAAAGAGTACTTTAATAGACATGAAAAAACAATGCCGAGTCACGGAAAATATGGATGAAAATTTAAGCAACTTGCGAGGCTAGTTGGACTGTCAAGCAAGCTTAAATGGAATATACACCTGCATTCGGTGCATTCGACTCCGGTGTGTTCCTATTACACTTCATATAAATTTTCATTGCGGCTGTTTGACAGACGCACCCGGGCCAATATTGAGACCTCATTGTTAGATGCTCGAAGGAAACTAGAGACCTCGAGATTGGAAATTGAAGACAACGTAGCAGTCCTGAATCCATTGACACTGCTCTTAGGCTACTTTATTCAATCGATGATGCTCATGTAATCAAACGACACATAAAGAAACTGTTGCTGATGACAGCAATCACAAATGTGCATATTAATTGTAGCAAAAACTGAAATTGACCAAAAGATGGACTGGCAATGGTTGCAACCTTTGCATTTGTCGTGGCCAATATTTGAAAGAAGTCCTTGGAGCAGAAACTTAAAGTGGAGCACTTTGGCATTGATCCAACCAGGGGCTGGACGGTCAACACTGACTGAGAATACCCCTGTTGGGCGGGATGTACGCGAGTGCTGCGGATTCTCGAAAACATTCCAATGCAGTCTAATTCAGCAGTGTAGCGATGAAGCAAAAATAATGACAATTGGAGCGCTTCATATCAAGCAACTGAAGCCTGCTCTCATCACGTTAGACTTCAAGGGGAGAGAACTCACAATAAAATTTTAGCTAGACTTGGGTCGATATTTCTCAGATTTTGCTTGCTAGCGAAATTGAGTTCGAAAACGAGACAAAAAGTGCGAAATCAAATGGTAGGTTAAATAAGTGAAGTTGAGAGAAAACTTCAAGATGTAAAAAAATTGAAGTGTAAAAGAACGTGTTTTTATGTGACTAATTATTCGAGTTGTCTGTATACGAAGGTTCTCAACCAAAATATTTCAAGTTAGCAAACGAATCAGTTCATTGTAATATTGTTATCAGTTGTATACAGGTGAATTAATGAAGATGATATCAATAAAATGAGACGAAAATTGCTGACTCAAACATTTTTATCCAACAAAAACTTGAGGGGTGCAACTTTATGTATAATGAGTTTAAGCCCTCACTCCGAAACAACATTTGTTGCTCAAATTAAAGACATAGTAATGTATGAAATCAGAGGGCCCTGATAGCGGAGCGGTTCATAATTTTTCAAGAGTTCTGGGGTTCGGGGGTTCAGATCCCTCCCTAATCGGATTCCTGTGAAAAGAAAATTTTGTATAGCCTGCAGTCCCTGAATTAAATTGCCCCGCATGTTGCAGGCAACATTCAGCTCTGCCTTGGGCAGACCGCAGAAATCGGAAATGCAATCCACGCTCTTATTAGAGAATTCGACAACAAGAACTGTGAATCTATTTTGCTAAAGGATGTCACTAATGCGTTCAGTCTACTAAGCAGAAAGTCCGCCCTTGAAAATATTAGCAGAATGTGCCCTTATCCCCATTTACCGTTTACAAACTACTACCAGACGCCAAGCCACCTTTTCGTTGACCAAAAAGACATCTTATCTCCCAAAGTTTGCACTCAACGAGACCTACTAGCCATGCTAAAGTAAAGAATTGCAACAAAACCTCTCATCCGATCCTGAAATTACAGAGGCCAAGAAGTCTAACAAAATGGTACGCTGACGATGGCAACGCAGTCCGGCCACCTCAGCAACTACACGAAATCTTCGAGAATCTTTCCAATCAGAGGCCTAGCTTTGGCTATTACGTAAACGCGCCGGAATGCCAGCTAAGTGTCAAACCATTTAAAAAAACAAAAAGGCCGAAAATCTTTTGTAAACAACAAAAGTCCAAACTCTCAACAGTGGGAGAGTTCTCGGATCAATTATTGGCAGTGACGAGGATATGCAGAAAATTTTGAAACACAAAACCGACAAATACACGAAATAAATTCAAAAACTTTCAAACTTTGGTGAGTCATCAACCCACGCAGCCTACTACTGCTACGTCAAATCATTAGCAACAAGCTGATCCCAGCCTCGACGAACAGAAATCGTCCAGACGAGATAATGAGACGAGTGCCCTCTCCCTCTCTCTCACCGTTAGAAGCGATCGGTTGGCAATCAACCAACCATTTGACTACAACAGAAACTGTTTAGGCGCCCAAATTTTCTCAGCACCACTCGACGTCCGACCACATAATTCTGGAACAAGACCGAATGAAGAAATAGAACCACAAAGACCGCTTGATGACAGCAATTTAGAAGCACAACCAAATTATTGACACGACGTATCCCGACCTCTAATAGGCCCCAAACTTGCACGAGAAAGGAGCCTCCTCCTGACTTAACGCTTTGCCAATTGAAAATCACGGACTCTGGTTTACAAAATCGGAACTCCGCGACACCCTCTGTGTTCGTCATGGATGGGATTTCAAAAACTTGCTATCATTATGTGCCTCTGGATCAATTGTCTTTCTGTCCCACGCCCTACATTGACCCCAAGGAACATGCCCGGTTATCAGAAACAATGAAATACGTAATTTTTTTTTAATTTGATGAAGAAAGTTGGCACAGACATCGAAGGCGAAACACATCTGCAGCCTCTCGACAATGAAATTTTTACAAACTATGCCTGCACCGAAGGTGAGGCAATGCTCGATATCTCCGCCAAATGAATCTGGGGCAGTCGTCGTGAGCGCTCTTTCTATGATGTAAAAATTTCCAACGCCTATGCTCCCACAAACAGAATTAAAGACACCAAAGATGCATATTTACTAAAAAAAGAAGTTAAAACGCCTGAAACATCAACACAGAATTGTGAACATTGAACATGGATTCTTTCCAACGTTGAATTCTGCCAACACAGGCGGAGCCAATCCCATCAGACAAAAACTCCTTGTACGCATTGCTTCCCTCATAGCCCAAAAATCAAGCAAGCGATACCCAAAAGTCAACAATTTTATCCTTCCAGTGTTGGCTTTAGTCTACTAAAGAGCACAATATCATGCATTACTTTAGGTACCGAAATACTAGCCAACAGTTGTCACGTTGATCAATTCAAAAATTACATTTGAGCGAATCAAAACATTGAAGTGCCCCAAAAGTCAAAAAAAACGGTGGAAAATCACAAAGAACTTCAAAAAATCTGAATTCAATGATCTTGAAAAAGAAATTTAAAACGAACTTGAAAACAAAGTTTCTGAAAATTTTGTGTTTACCAAAAAACGGTTATCCGATTTTGAAGTTTCGGTTTATTGTGTGAAATTAAATCGCTTAATTGTAAATAAAATAACTTTAAGTTAGATTTTACTGATAAGGCTAAATATTGCAAAAACATTTTATTGTAAAAACAACAACTTTACTATACATTTCAATAACTTAGCTTGTTAACATCTAGTCAATAGATTAGATAGAGCCCTAGAAAGGCCAAAACATTGATTTTCTTTAAAAATGTAACACCTTTAGAACATAGTGAGAATTTTTGCAGCCAGTACACTCTTTCATGCTATAAACCAGGTAACTTATGAAAATGAGCGGCATTTGCCACACCATGTTAACCATGTTATAACAATACCAGGATTAAATTTAAATCCATACACTTAATATCAGCTAGAAATATCAGAAATTTAGTGAGATCAAGCAACTTACTTGCCAAAAGAATAGATATGGCACTCCGGCATGATGCAATTAACAACACCCTAACAAAACACATATCGAACTCAAAACACTGCAGCACCAACGATCTGTGGGATTATATGACAACAAATAGTTTCCGGTTTCAATTGATTGTGTACTGTCAGTGGAATACAACACCAAATATTTTCACGAGCCTCCTCAGCACTGGCATATTGTTCCTCCAGGTGACAAAGCCTAAAATCTCCAAGAAACAGCAGGAATCTGCGTTTGTACTCAAGCAGTACCGTAAACTCTAGCAGGACGAGGACAGTGAACTGCATACACTAGAAGTGATTTGGCAACCAAAAGAGGACTCGAGGAATCTGCTTAACAAGGTGAAAACCAGAATTGGGTAATAACTAACGTAAAGCCAGACAGAAGTCTCTTGCGAGGGAAAGAAAATTGTAAGTTCCAAACGTAGTTGTACGTAGTTTGAGTGTAATTCCCAATCATGGCGCTGACGTCCAGCGTAGTTGTACCCAACAGTTGGCTACGTTACATGTTGAGCCGGATTAACGGTGATTGGAAGCTGATTTCAAAACATATCAAAAAATTAAAAAAACATAAGAACTGCAACTCAAAGTTTACTTCCTGGAAAAAAGTGTAGACCATGATTTTAATTGAGACTTTCTAAAATTATGTGTACAGAATAATGGCGTTTTCTTTGATCAGGCAATAAACCCCTTTCAACGTAGATTACTAAAAGACGAGCTGAGAAAAATTAAACATAGCGCGATTGACCTGCCTGAAAAAGCTGAAACTAGCAGAAATAAACAGCTCCATAAAAAAATTTAGCGGAAGTAATTTTTTATACGAAAAAAGATTTGCTCTTTGATCTAAAACAAATCAAGAATCAACAGAAAGTTTGAAAAACTCTCAAATCGTCAAGATAGACCGTTAAGAAAAAACGACAACGCAATCAAAACGGCAAAAGGAATAGAGCTACCAGTATTCCTCAAGGAATTTCTGTTTTACGGGCCAAAGCACCCAATTAAGAACCAAGATAAAGAATCTCATTTTTGGCAGACTTTAACAAGTTAGTGACTAGTATATGAGAAAATGGTGTTTGCGGTGGACAACTTTGTTAGGATGAATACTAAAAACAATATGAAAAAAATAAAAAAGAGACAAAAATCGATGGAGAATTTTCAAGGTTGGCCAATTATCAGAAAAAGAATGAACATATACGCGTACCTTTGAAAAAGGTAATGGATTTTTTTGTCCAAAATATCAATCAATTTTGAACAAATTTTTCGACTGTCCCCAATTTCTGAAGATAGAAACAACAAATGACGAGATAACCCTCAAAATAGAAAACGAAATTAAAGGAACTTTACTTTGAAATGAAAAAACGAGACCTCAATTCCCTAATTCTCACTCTTTTTTTACTCACCTTTTGAAAACGTGCCGGGATTCAACATCGAACCTTCGAGCCTTATAGCTAGACAAAAACTTGCAAATCTTGAGTTTGAGGCAAATGGGCAAATTGTATTAATATGTGTTAAAGTTTTATTTAAAAACGACCGGTCTCAGAAGCCATCAACGTTTCTCTACGATGTCTTTTCTCCAGTGGCAACTCCCCAGATATTGAAAGATTGACATTTCAGCTCCTTCTCAAACTAGCAAATTTTAAACGCAATGGTAACTGGTTTTGTCATAAAGACGGTTTGGCAAAGGGGCTTCCCTGGCAGCTATCAAGACCAACTATTTCGAAGAAAAGCTTAGTAATGAGGATGAGATGAGTTTGGGAGAATTAAAAAAACTCTAGACAAAAATGTCCAGTCTGTCTTGAGAGAGTAGTTTGGAACAGCAAGGCCGTCAAGTGTGAAAAGTATTTGAACTGGTATCTCAAAAAATGTGGAAATATATGTAAAGAGCAATACAGAAAATGGGGTATATTGTTTGGAAGTGCTTGAGATTGGAAGAGATGTGGAAACTCAACAAATGATAACCAAACTAGAAAACGAAATTTATTTGAAATATACGTTCCAGAAAAATTTTGAAATTAAAAATTTAAATTCTGTGTTTGAATTAAGTATTCAATGGCAATTCCCGCCCACATTTCGAGCTTATATAATTGCGGTTTCAATTTTTTGATATAGATCGTTTCTATTGCCATTAGTTTTTAAACCACATGCATCTTGAACCTGCCATTTAATATTGTGCGCTGTACCTCAACATTCAACGAGATGCTGTCCAACAGGGGAATCTTTCTTTCGATGCTCCGAAACTCTAATGGTAACATGTCGCCTGGATTGGCCAACATAGGTGGAATAATCCCATGAAAGACACTTTGTATACCACATGGGATTTCAGATTGTTATTGAGAGATGATTTTAGAGTGGGCAAGCAAGTTCTTATTTTTCTTGTAATGAAAATGATCTGAATATCACAATTTTTTCAATCTACTTGCAAAGATTGGATTGATTTTTCTTCTGTATTGAACAAAAAACATTGGTTTCAGCTCATTTTAATTGAGAATTGGTCGTTTTAAGAAGTTCATTTTTTTGGTTGAGGTTTCTGTCACTATTTTATCCAACGTCTTATTAACAATATTGGATGACCACTCAGTTGGATACTGACTTTCAGTCCAGATCTCTTGATTTTTTTTGGAAGATTTACATCAGAGGATTGCCAGTCACTGGTTGCATTGAAAATCCTAAGTACACTCCCCTGAATCACATTTTTCTTTGTAACGGTGCACAGCTACGGAAATTTTGGATTATGCAGGTATCTGTCGATTTTGATACCTATGACAGCTAACTTTTCTGTCATCGTTTACCTTTATGTTGAGATCTAGGAACGCCAGGTCTCCACTACCGTTGGGTGTCTCAAGAGTGAATTGTACGTTTTTTTAGGAGAATTTGCATACTCGAGCCAATCTAGAACGTTCCCCTTGACATTGCACACTATATCACCCACATACCTCTTGAATAATTTCATTTCCTGTGTACCCTGTTGTACTTTTTCCTGCGCAATACGAACAGATCATATAATTTCCTGCATGTTCTTATACGCCCTGTCAATGATACTTTTGGCATTTTGCATGAAACCCAAATAACTTGAATTCAATAAAGGTCAAGAATAACAGAACGGTGCTAACATCATTTGAGGTCAAACAAAAAGAGCAAAATCAAAGCAACTGATCGTAAAGACGAAAATTCAAAGTGCACTGTGTGCTGTTAGAATGAAAAATGAGCACCACGTCTGCTAATGAAATGAATAAATTACCAGTCAGTTTCTGGAGGTCAAAGTTTGGTATGAAGCAGTATATATTTAAGTTCACGTTAGGTTTCAAATTAGGTTTATATGTACAGATTTATGGGTTAACGTCGGCATTAAATGCACAGGGTGAAGACTCCTCCTTGTAAGAGCGTTGTCCTCTGTGGCCTCTTATACAAAGGATTGTGCTTCTAAGTAGGGCGAAGCTCAGGGATGTTTTGATGAAATTTATGACGTTAGGGTACGTGTCTTTCGTCTTTTCAGCAATTCTTGATGCAAGTCGTTTTATAACTATTGTGGAGCCGGGGCCGCTTTCTCTTGTGGTCGAGAAGATCAGAGGGATAAAAGAGCTATGCTCAACTTCAACAATTATGTCCAGGTATTTGGTTTTCTTCGTCGTTTCGTGGAACTTGTAGCTCTCTTTGATTCCAATACGTCTGTTTGTTGGAGCAAACGGGTTGAAAACTTTAACAACATAGTATGATTTCTCAAAGCGAGAACCCCATAGGCCTTTAGCTGAGATATCTAATCGTGCTTCCTCGTCCTTGCAGGTTGCGGGTTTTAGGCTCTCATTGCTGAGAGGCTGCAGGTGAGGTTCAACTTCGATATCGTAACAAGTTTTTCGCATAAGCTCGGCAAAGAGGTCTCTTACTTCATTATGCCTGATTATTGGATATCCTCCCTTAGGGCAGTGAAGGGCATGGGATACAAGAAACTTCGAGCCACACGCACACTTCTCGGGAATATTTTTGAATTGCCAGCCATATCGAATGCATAGGGCGTCTCTGAACTCGGTTTTGGTTAACCAGAGGTCATGTCGTTCTATTGGCAGTGCATTCAACCATGTAGACGCGCCTTTCTCACTGGCTAGTTGTACTGAATATTTGAGATCTTCGGTCATGTTTGCAAGAATTTCTTCCAACTTCTGTTTGTTTTGGGTTTGTTTTTGTCTTCGTATGTCTGTTTTGATTCTCTCTTGATGTAGTGTCGCTGTTGTTACGTCAAAATGATCTAGTGGGCTGCTGAGAAATTTTGATTGGTCATACGCGGGGACTAAATCGTCAGGAGCTTTGATTGCCATCCCGCCATTATTTACAGGTAGATTTAACAGGGATCTCATACCATCATCGGGGGAGTCCTGGTCGGTCATATTCGTTATTAGGCTTCTACGTATGATGTTCTCTGAGTCAGCTAGGATGGTATCAGCTTTTGGGGTTGTACGTAGCAAAAATGTCAATTTACTTTGAGCGCCTCGGGGAAAATAGTGATAGGCTGCTTGCGGTGACGATTTGGCAAACTCGCTTAGGTTCTTCAGAAGTTTTTGTTGTGTTTCTGATTGCTCTTGAACAAACTTCTGGCAGGCTGCTTCAGACCCTATTACAGAGCCGAGAACTCGTGCACCGTCAACGATTTGTACGTTTGTGTTATTGAAAATATGTTTCGCCTTTTCAATGGTGTGAGGCTTGACAATTAGCTGGCATTTGGGGGCGCTGACAAAGTATCCAAATCCTTCACCAATTTTGTTCAGCTGCTTGAAGAACAACAGGAGTTTTTCAATTGTTCCCGCTGCAGTGCCATCGTCAGCGTACCATTTTTGCAAAACTGATTCCATGTTCATTCTGTCTATCAGCGGCCTTGACGCAATGCCATACATTAGCATTGCCAAGGGATCCCCTCGTGTACATCCTTCCTGGGAAAAAAGGGTCTGCTTGTCGACGTACAGATTGCTGGGAGTTTGGTAGGAGTTGTTTATGGCGCAGTAGATAGAAGGGCAGATTCTCCTTATGTTTTCAAGCGCTTTTGCTCTGTTCAGGTTGTTGAAGGCATTCGTTGCATTCATAAGTAGCAGAGCTTCACAGGAGTCTTTCTAAAATTCGGTTCGCAGGGAGTGACTAGAGTACTCGATTCCCGCGGTCTGACCCATGCAAAGCTGGTCGTTTCCGCCTATTGAGCGTAGTTCTGCATCCACACTTTTGGCGATACATCTTCCGATTATCCTCCGAAGTACTTCACCAATTCCTATCGGTCTAACTCCAGGGTTTTTGTCCAGAGGAATAAGTCGGCAGCTGTTTTATGGCATAAGGGTTTCTGATTTGAGTTTTTGGGGCGCGATTCGTTTGGCAATAGCTGCGACTGTGTTCTTAAGGTTGTCAGAGTTCTCTTCGAAACAGGTCAAAATCCTTCTCCATTGCGCTGAGTCTAAGCCGGACGGACCATGTGCTCCGTTAGTGCAGGACAGCTTTTTCAACCAATGCTGCATCGATTCTTTCGAAGACTGCTGGGTGGTAAGCAAGGGGTTGTTGTCCTGTAAAAAGACACTGTTCGTTCAACGAGGATTCAGGTGGGTGCTTCGAAAGAAGAATACTCAAAACATCGCTGTCTCCAATTTTGTGTTTCAACGGAAGGACTCCTCCTTTTTCGCCGGCCAGCACTCGCATCGCGACTGAGACTTTTCCTTCTTTCATCATTTCATTGAAACGTTTGATTGGTTTGGACTCACTTACTCTTTGTTTGGCTGCTGGCTTTCGTTTTTGCAATGCTCCTGCTTGATGGAAAAGTTCCGTCAGTTTTCCACTAAACCAAAGGTCAAGACGTCGGCTTAGCGTTTTATTGGCAGAGTTGTCGTCGGCCTTCTTTGTCCGGCAGAGCAGTAGGTGGGGCATGATCATGGCCGCGAGCAATGAGAAGGGGGCATTTGCTGATTGGTCTGCAAGATGTTTAAGGGCGTCGTTTAGTGCGTTGGTAAAAGAGTTGCCTGCTTCGCATTTGTTGATTCTCATGAAGCTTGGCTTCCAGTGAACGATTTCTTGGTAGATAGGAAGCAGGTCTTCTGGTTTTTCTAGCGCTGCCCAAAAACTTTGTTCTGGTGTTTGTTGGCTTTGGGGGTTCACTGGGTTTTGAAAATTTGGGCGTACGTATCCCGCTATGGCTTGGCCCGGTTCCCGGCCCCTCTCACAGCCAGCTTGCTCCTGAAGGTCACCAGGACCAACAAGCGAAGCAGAGTCTGGGCTAACTCGAGGAACCGTGGGCCTAAAACAGTATAAACAGATCCACTCCACGTTTTTGGATGTTTTCGAGACGTCTGCACATTTGATGTGGGCATATTCCTTGCATTTTTGACAGGGGACACTGTAGGAGTTGTGGTGAATATTCTTTTTGCATATAATACAGTCCCATTTCATGATATGAAACTATTTATTAAGTTTATCACAACAATTAGGCTAAACATGAATTTAAACATTTTGCATGAAACCAGTTTTTGCATGATTCGCACTCGATTTACTCCCTCGGAAAGTAACCTACTCTTTTCACAGCTGGTGCTGCTGCGCGCACGTTAAAATTCTATCCATTTGCGTTCGATCTTCGCTTCAACCGTCTCGCATTCTTTGCCATTCAGTTTGCTCCTTTTGTTTCTTTCATGTTATTTTGAACGTAACTTTTTTAGCCATTACGACATTAATCAAGTCTTTTCGTCCCTGCCTGTTGTTCGACAGCTATTTGTGGGGCATTAGTCGATTTTTTTCTCGGTGATTAAGTTTTCTCGAAGTAAATCAGAACTTTGGGAAGGCGTTAAAAGGGAACTCAGCTTAAAGGAATTGAGGATTGCAAAAACGGTCTAAAATTGCATCAGATTCTTGGATTACATAATGCTATTAATAGCCAGAATTAAAGTTCTATTGTAAAAGCTTTGGCCACAATATTGCACCTCAGACTATTTATTCTCATTTACATTCTTTTGTGTGTGAGATCAGCAAACAATTTCTCCGTATTCTTTACTTTCTTTTATTTTCAGATAATAATGGCAGTTTATAACTGTCCTCTTCATAAGCTTAAACTTGGTCTTGTCATGGATCTACTGAGTGGTATGTTTTGTGTACTTTGTGTATTCGCTATCTTTTGCGGCTACATGCATATCTAATGATGTTCTGACGTTCTAGGTGACCAATCTGAGATTGAAGCTACTCAATTGGCAAAGCTGCCTGGCCTGACGTCGACGAATGCAACTTGCTTGTACGATTTTGAAAATAGTAGTTTACTAGTGTAGCAATGTTTGATTTTGATCTGTTCTGTTTTGCCCAACACTCCACCCCCGTTTTAGTGGTTAAAAATTTTAAAAATTTGCGATCTTTCTCGTTTGTCCCCCCCGCCTCCAATACGTTATGCTCCCCCAATCAGAAAGTACGTGTCATTACGATTTTGCGATAAGAACGTCTGCACTTGGCAAACCTTTTTCGACTGCCATCTATGCAGAAATAAATGGACTCTATTTTAACAACTGACGACTAGGCATAAATCAGCCCTGCAGCAAACCCGCTGCGAATCTCCATCAACAACAACAACAGTTGTGAAAATATTGCACGTGCTTCTGGGGGGTGCAAATAATATGTGCCCACTAAGCTGGGGGGGGCACAAACGGAAAAGATCCAAAATTTGGCCCTACCTCGCTTAGGTATTTTCAATCAGAAGGCGAAATATAACGATATATTTGAGGGTCACAAACCGCACTGAGGACGAAACAGTATAGGTCAGTAACCTCATGTTTTATTGATTTCAGATATTTGTTATCGGCAAATGGTGGCTATATTTTCCCGACTTCAGTTAGGAACTGGTTGCTTTGGGAAAACACAGAACTCTCCGTAAATAAACTCACAGTATTTTCCTTATTTTTAATTTTTAGTAGTATGAGGAGCTTTTGTTTGTTTTTAGTCTGCTGTTTGTCGATACGTTGCTTCATCTAAAGGAAGTTCTGCAGTGGAGGAATTGGAAGTTGTTGCTGAAAAGATTGAACAAGCCCTGCAAAGCTCCAATTGCTTAGAACAATCATTTCTGGTAAATTTTACATCGTTCACTGTGAAATTAGAAACAAGGTTGCTCGGTATTTTAGAAACGTCAATTAAGAAAAAGCCCCTCCCCTTAGAGGTTAGTCGGTCAACTCGGGGGCGGAAAGTGAACTCCTATATATACATATAAATTCTTACAGTAGTCAAAGTATCATAAAAATTTGCATTCTTGTGGCAAAGAATCAACAATTTGTGTTCTCTAGGTAATTTGTGGTTTCATGGAACTTTTTATTAAGCTGCGTTTTGAATGCTCTGAATAATATCAATTAGAGAGCTCGTGGTACTATTTTATCGGTCACTGAAACTTCGAGGCAGAGAGCTTCGTTTGAAGGATTAAACTTAATAATCGGCTGCTTCGCTATTGGCGACGTTTGGTTTTTATGTCCTATAGTGACAATTAGATTTTCAGACGTTTGGTTTTTGTCCTATTGTTACCCCAATTAGACTTAAACATTTCTGCCTCGAAGATTTAGTGACTGATGAAATCGAACCATGAGTTCTCTTATTCTTTAAGTCTAAGGACACTATAGGACAGCAAAATAGACTTGAGAGTCTAAGGGCTTAGTACATAGAATTAAAGAAGTGAAAATTTATTTTGTTGTCCTAAGCTTAGTGCCCTATAGGACACTAAAAATTAGACGTTCTCGTCTCTAAGTCTGTTTAATCCTTCAAACTGAGCTCCCTGCCTCGAAGTTTTAGAGAACCGTGGGTACAAACTTTATGGTAGCTAAAACTTGGAGGCACGTGCAATTTGCAATTAGCACGTGCAAAAGTGGAATGTTAAGTTTTGCGGCCCTAACTGAGCAGCCCGCTCGCAGTAAGGAAACATAATTTTTGGAGGTTAGGCCAACTAGTTCCTGACGCTAGTAACAGAAAGAAAGCTCAGCTTTCTGGTGGTAAAAAGTTCAATATCTCGAAGAAATGGAATTAGCGGTTGCCAAACAGTGTAAAAAGGTCTCATGATAGCAACGATTTCGATAGCGATGACGAATTGGAGCAGAAATTGATAGAAATAGCTGAAAAACAGGAAAAATATAGAAAAATTGATTTTTCGGACAACGATTTTTCGTCTTGTAGTCTTCGTCTGACAAAAAATTTCTTGAAATGGGAGAAGCTGTGGACATTAAGTCGCTGAGTAGTACTTTAAGAGGCTTACTAGTCTCTAAGTAACTTTTTCTTCGAAATGCTGAGTTGACATTGCGTGAACGGAAATTCTTTGGGAGGTTTTAGACCCCTCCCGTAACTTCACCCTCTTATCGTTCCACACTCCTCCCCCTAATGCACCCCTTTTCTACTTTGTTTTGCCAAGTCTCAGTTAACTGCAGCTTCTGACGATGTCAACCGCTCAGCAATCCTTTGAGAGCAATTGGCCGGGCTGAAGTTATGCTTTTATTTTGTGAACGCTTCAGATATTTGAATTTTTTTAAACGTCGAAAAAATTCTCTTGGAAAAGAAGGATGAAATTGTTTTATTAAACTCTTGTGTATTCTTTTTTCCCGTTTACTTGATTTTGCTTACTGGGATGAATTAAATTCAAATAAGGATATCTCACTCTAATTATAGATTATTTGAAGGCAGCTCTAGTGCCCAATTTCAAATGAATTAGAAAAATCACACCGATTAGTGGCAGTATTTTGAGTCTCAATCTTTTCATTGTTATTTTGAGACCGCCGGCCAACAATGTTATCCGAGCTATTTTTTCGTAATATGCGAGCTTTTTATATCCAAGTCTTACCTGCTTTTTTAATAAAAAGGATTCTGATTGCGTGGAAACGATTTTCATCTGTAATAGACAACAGATTCGATCACGTCTATGTTATTTTTAAACGCAATAAAGGCTTTTGACCCTATGATCAGATGTTTTAGTAGCTTCTAAAAACTCGCGTCAGAGGATCGAAAGCTTTTTTTTTGCGTTTTCGAATTATAGACAAAATACCTGCTTGAAGTGAAAATGTCATTAAATAAACTTGTGCGAGTATTCATAATCGTCACTAAAAAAATTAAGTCGAGAATCTCTTCGAAATAATTTGAGTACTCTTGGCGTGACAACAGAAAGTGAACTGAGGTTCCCTAAAGAAAAAGTTTGTGGTTTGTCGGTGAACAACGTCTCTAACCTGACTAGGATTTCTGTTTCCATTTAAACTTCTTTATTTACCCTTTGAATCTTGTTACTAATAAGATAAATTGTTTGATTTTAGCCTAATATTCCGTCTCTTCCCGATGTCATTATTTGGTGCTGCCTTCAGCCTGTTCTAAATTTGCTGTGCAAAAACGAACGTAAGTTGTGAAACTCATTTGTTTTCTTTTTCGACAACAAATTTTCCCAATTATTAATTAATTGTGATGTTTTCTTCCAGGCTTTGCGTCGGTGGCTAGATGGAGTGAACAACTCTGTCACCAGTATCCTGCGTTTCAGAAAGCCAAAGACAACTTCAAGTGCAAGAATTATGAGGTGATTTTTTGTGTTTATTTGTGGAAGATAGAAACAATACCCTCCCTGATCAGTGCATTTTTTATTTATGCCCTCCAAGCAAAAACGGAAAAGACCACAAATTCTGTAAATAAGTGCTCTCAAAGAAAGTTACCTCATAAAACTTTTCGCTTGAACAATTTATCGTGAGATTCTTCAACTTTTCGTCCTCAAAACTATCAACTGGTAAAGCCCAATGGAATGAGTTAAAATGCAGCTCACTGTAGACTTTATGTATTTCGGCGAATCTGCTGTTTTAAATTCCACCTCAGCCCCCTTCCCCAATTCACGCCAAAAAATTCACACTCCGCCAATTAAGACTGACCTCCCTTAGCTTCTGGGTACGGCTGCTGGGTACTGTCAAAGCTAGCCCATCGCCAGTTGCAGTAATAGGCCCAATGTTAGTTGGTTATTTTCACTCAGCTGCTTGAAAGACATAATAATTTGTTGTCAAAAGATAATGTCCTCAATTCATTGGATGTTTATTGTTTTCAGTCTGCTTTGATCAAAGAACACGAACGAAGGTCAAAGGTCACACTATCTGTCTCGGGTCACAAGAAAGAGGTCAGTCGTTCTAGAAGTCTAGTTTAAACGAGAAGAAATCAGTGGAAAACTTACTTATAAGCTCCTAGTTGTCGATAACTAAACTAACTGTAGATGTATTTTCGTTGTAGTCAATGATTGATCTCCGTCAAAGCAAATCAGAGAGCTGTTCTATTAGGGATTTATAGCGTATGCGTATAGTTGCCAACTACTATGTCCTTAATAAACTTGTGGCGCAGACCGCGAATGTCAGGTCAGTTTTCAGGTTCCATCAACTACAACAGCAGAAACAATTCAGTGCAAGAAGTCAATCAATGGTCCCAAATGGGTGCAGTCAACTTCTCAAAGCGTTATCAGGCCAACAAGAACAGCACCTGTGTAAGCATTAATTTTAGTATCGCTGAAATTGTCTTAGTTTTTATAGTTAACTCAAGAAATATAAAGGTTTCCACCAATTAGTTGTTAATTTCTCTTGAACGCAGTTCATAGCAATTATTGTAAACGTGTGTGTGTTTTTTATGCAAAATTTTCGCTTGACGGTTTTGACTTTTCGAGTGACTTTTACGCCCTTGACTTTTGCGGTTCGCGTGATCTAAAATTCTCAATCACAGTTTCAAGCAACTGAACTCAATTGGCGGCAATTTAATACTAAAAGTCAAATTGAAATTGCGCCGAAACTGGTGTTCAATAGGGGGCTTCAAATAACCACATTAGAGGTTAAGACATACCACTATTAAGATGGTATGTCTTAACCTCTAATATGGTTATTTGAAGCCCCTATTGAACTTCTTAGTCCCATTTAGGCTCCCTCCCCCCCGACTGAAGCAGGTTGCAATTGATTAGAGCTCCCACTAGTTGTTCGAGAGCAATTCTTCCGACGTTATTTCGGTTATATTTATTAATAGCCGCGCTCACCTCAGCCGGCTATTATTGCGGGGATAACTTTTTTATACAGTTCAATTAAATTGACGTACATTAGAGGGTGTCTTTTTACGACTCGAAGAGGAGTATTGGTGGAGCGTTTTCTTTCTGGATAGTTTTTTGGAGTGTATTTAAAACAGGATGTTTAGTCAATGCCGCCCGTGAAGACTAGGCTGAACAAATTGAAGACCAAAGAGAAGAGAGTGATTTTCTTTAATTCCACGTTTTTGAGAGTGCGCGAGAAAGTAGGTCCAAAAATTTTCTCTAAGCGAGCAAAATTTACCACGCTAAGCGAGCAATTTTTTCAAATGAAGTTTGTAGCAATTATAGTAGTCCTTTATATTAGTCCTGTCGTCTTTTTAAATTCGCTTGTTCGCTTGAACAATTTTTCGTCTTACCCATTTGACTTTTAGTCCTCCAAAATGAGATAAACAGGTAACGCTCTGAGGGAATTCGGTTCTGTAGATCTTTACGCCTTACCAGTTTCTGAGAATGCGATTCACCCAAATTGTTAGAGACAATTTTATGGTGTGAAGTGTTGTTCTTAATCTTGAAAACTTGATCCCTCACCCCACCCCTCTTCTACACCCCCAGTCTACCCTCGTCTAACTGGCGGTTTGGAACCCGCTCGTTCAGCTCTTCCAACCCTACCCCACAATCGCTTTACACCCTCCCCCTACTCCGCTCAACCCCCGGCCAATGCCAGCAGAGTCCTAGCTGGGTGTTAGTGAAGCCAGACGGTAGTTTAAGAGCAATTCACCGGACGTTTGTCGGTAATGTTTGTTTTTACTTCACTTTTTTTCTTAGTGGTTTTTCTAGACCATATTAACAAGCAACTATACTATAGCATTTTTGACTACCTCAATTGTATTTTGAAGGTTTTATATGCAACCTTGAGCTATTGCGATTTCGCAGTTTTAGACGCCTTTTCAGCGGTTTGTGTACTCTTTTGTGTGGGGTACATTTTTGGTTGAAATTATTTCTTTGTTTTTGTGGCCTTTTGATTTTAGCAATTTCATTTGAAGTTTCTTTTAACTGAATAAAATAGGCTATATTCAAACATCTTTAATTGCAGTTAAACGAATATAGTATCAATTATATTAGGCGCAATCTTTGTGATTTTTTGCTGGAACGATTTTTAACATTTATATTTCTGTCCTCAACAGAAAAAACGGGTAATGCCCGGCGGATACTGATTGGCTGAATAGCTCTCTTATAGGCTTACGCCTGGCTAATTTTTTAGTATGCGGTTCACCAAAACTGTTTTGAGGAGACAATTTCATGGTATGAAGGGCGTATCTTAATGTTAAAAGTTTGACCCTTTTGAGTCATCCGTCCCCAGTCACACCCTCCACCACCTGCACCCACACACTACCAAAGTCAACCGCTCGCCGATCATTTGAGAGCAATGAAGTTTTAATTATTTTTTTTCTGCCTTTTGCATTTTCATTTTTACTTTCAAGTGTTTACTCAGTGTTGTTGTTAATATTACTCAGTGGAACCAATTAAAGTTTGATAGAACATCACTAAAACCATTCTGCTTTTTTGTAGTTTTTGGTTCTTGCAATTTTGAATAACTTTTAAACTTAAATAATTACGATAACTTAATAGAAAATTGTGAGCATTACATATTTTGAAGGTTTTATATGCAACCTTGAGCTATTGCGATTTTGCAGTTTTAGACGCCTTTTCAGCGGTTTGTGTACTCTTTTGTGTGGGGTACATTTTTGGTTGAAATTATTTGTTTGTTTTTGTGGCCTTTTGATTTTAGCAATTTCATTTGAAGTTTCTTTTAACTTACCTATTTTGGAGTGTATTTTGTAGTGTATTTAAAACAGGATGTTTAGTCAATGCCGCCCGTGAAGACTAGGCTGAACAAATTGAAGACCAAAGAGAAGAGAGTGATTTTCTTTAATTCCACGTTTTTGAGAGTGCGCGAGAAAGTAGGTCCAAAAATTTTCTCTAAGCGAGCAAAATTTACCACGCTAAGCGAGCAATTTTTTCAAATGAAGTTTGTAGCAATTATAGTAGTCCTTTATTTTAGTCCTGTCGTCTTTTTAAATTCGCTTGTTCGCTTGAACAATTTTTCTTTTAACTGAATAAAATAGGCTATATTCAAACATCTTTAATTGCACTTAAACGAATATAGTATCAATTATATTAGGCGCGATCTTTGTGATTTTTTGCTGGAACGATTTTTAACATTTATATTTCTGTCCTCAACGGAAAAAACAGGTAATGCCCGGCGGATACTGATTGGCTGAATAGCTCTCTTATAGGCTTACGCCTGGCTAATTTTTTAGTATGCGGTTCACCAAAACTGTTTTGAGGAGACAATTTCATGGTATGAAGGGCGTATCTTAATGTTAAAAGTTTGACCCTTTTGAGTCATCCGTCCCCAGTCACACCCTCCACCACCTGCACCCACACACTACCAAAGTCAACCGCTCGCCGATCATTTGAGAGCAATGAAGTTTTAATTATTTTTTTTCTGCCTTTTGCATTTTCAATTTTACTTTCAAGTGTTTACTCAGTGTTGTTGTTAATATTACTCAGTGGAACCAATTAAAGTTTGATAGAACATCACTAAAACCATTCCGCTTTTTTGTAGTTTTTGGTTCTTGCAATTTTGAATAACTTTTAAACTTAAATAATTACGATAACTTAATAGAAAATTGTGAGCATTACAATATGTAATGTCATTTGATAGTTGAATTAATTTGACCAAGCACCAACTTAAACCGAAAAATGTCTACATTTTAGGTATTAACTCAATGCTAATCAAGGTAAACTATGGAGAACTAATTGAATGTGTCGTTTTCAGGTTGCCTCAAAGCGGCAAGAGGAACGTGTTGATCACAAGTGCGCTGCCATATGTGAACAACATTCCACATCTGGGCAATATCATCGGCTGTGTTCTAAGTGCTGACGTCTATTCAAGGTAAAACAGCTTCTGACATTAAAGAGCCAGAGCCTGCGTTTTAAAGACTGCAATTTCTAGAGAATTTTATTAAAAAGTCAAAGGATTTTTAGATTCTGTTCGTCAATTCGTTTCACTCAGCTCGACTTTTCTTTTTCGAGATGTACCGTTTGTTTTGTTTTGGTACTCCCTTCATATGGTAAACATTTGTGGAACATAACTAACTAGATCAGACAATGAGTTATAAACAAGGGTTTTGGAGTCACAACTTGTGGAAAGTTTTCAATAGAATGTTATCACAATTTGTTTTTCCTTCTGTTTAGTTTGAAATTGTATGGTATAATGAAGTACATAGTTTTTAATTGCTCTTGAACGAAGTTCATAGCAATTATTGTAAACGTGTGTGTCTTTTTTATGCAATTTTTTGCTGGACCTTTTGCGCTTTTCTTCTAGAACATTCTGTGACTTCTCCAATGACTTTTTCACGCTTTCGTAGATCATGTTTGAACTCTAAATCAAGTCAATCAAAGATACCTCCACAATAAAGTTTGTCAAAAAACCCTCACTCACCCGCCGCTCGAGAGCAATTCACCTGACGTTAGTCGGTAATGTTAATAATGTTGAATTCAGGTTCTGTCGAGCGAGAGGTGACAACTGTATCTACATTTGTGGCACAGATGAGTATGGAACTGCGACTGAAACTAAAGCACTGGAAGAGGGAGTGACTCCGAAAGAGATTTGTGACAAGTACTTTGCAATTCACAGAGATGTCTACGAATGGTTCAATATCTCCTTTGACTGTTTTGGACGGACTACTACACCTTACCAGACTAAGTGAGTTCGAACTCGGATCTGTTTTCGACGTCATCAAATAACGGTAACAAATACATTAGTTGAGGATTGTACTGTTATTGGTGTCTCATGACGGTTGTTTTTAAACAAAAAATGTAATTTAACAAACCAAAATTCTGTCTTACCGTTCATTGTTTAATCAATATTTTTTTCTTACAGCTTCTAGAATTGATTATTCAGAGTTTTTGCATTGTTGCTGCTGAATAGCATATGAAAAGTATTGATGACAAAGTTGGTTTTTATTATTGATAGAATCTCTCAAGACATCTTCTGGAAACTGGACCAGAATGGATTCCTAGTTGAGGAGTCGATGGAACAGTTGAAGTGTGACAAGTGCGACCGATTCCTGGCGGACAGGTTTGTAGAGGGAGAATGTCCTCATTGTGGCTATGCAGATGCCAGAGGTGACCAGTGCGATGCATGTGGCAAACTCATCGACGCCAATCTGCTCAAGGTTACAACTAAACAACAGTAAACTAGAAAGTTCAATTAAGGCACCCTGTCTCTTCTGTTTGGGTTTCAACTATCGCCTGTTTCAACTTTGGGTTCCCACTTTTCTTTTAACTGCTTGCAGCTAGACTTATAAGCACCGAAGTCGCAGGGAAAACATAAGATCATAGATCATGGTATGAGGTCCTTTTTGCCGGTTTGACTCTCAACGGCTAGTATTTAGGCGCTCTGCTTTTAAAATTCGCTTGACCTTTTGATCATGTTTTTCGATTTTATTCAAGTCACTATTTTCACGCTTGACTTCTGACTTAATTAAATCACTGTTTCAACTGAATGGATTTTATTTTTTTTCACGTATTGAAGTACCTAATGTAGTGAATATGGTCAAAGTCAAAAAAGCGACGTTAAAAGATCAAAAGGAACAGGATGAGCATATAAACCCGGTCATTTAGTCATAGAGCATTAGGTTATCAAAGTTCATTAACGCGATTGCTAGCTGACATTAGTATTATGCTTATTAGCTTTCAGTTTAGAAGCTGAATTAAGTGTAATTTTAGAATCTAACCGAATATGCAGAATTTGCACACCAAATACAAAAAATTTGACACTTTGAATTCAGTCAATTTCTATTTTCTTTTTCTACTTTCTGTTTCTTTATTCTTTTTAATAGCCGCCCTCATCTTCTCAGCCGGCTATTATAGCGCTCCTATTTTTTTTTACTTCGTGGAATTTTTTTCGCTTTAGCCATTTTGCCGCTTTTTCGAGATTTTGCGTGAAATCTTTTTGACTTCTCTAGGCTAGTTTCACTCTTCTGTCATTCTGCTCAAAGTCCTTTTAAACAGCAGCTGCTCAGCAAAGCACTTCAAAATGAAGAGAGTCAGTATAAAAAAATCAAAGTCAGAAATAGAAACGGGATGAAGCCCATTTTTTGATGCCCGGTACTTGAACTTTGTTCTCACAAGTTTTAGTTACTATCTATAATGCTCATTGGTATTGATACTAGACCCTGTAGCCTCTCACTGAGAGACAGCAGTATGTTCAATTACGAAATGACATCAAAATAAATCGCACTTAAAATGTTTTTATACAAAATTCAATTGTTTTTGATGTTTTCTTTTCTTTCAATCCCAATAGAGTTATGGGAATCAACAGCGGCTATTTTCCGGCAATCTGCCGGGTATGTTTCTGTTTCAATCCCAATATGCGTCAAGCGGGTCAACGGCCGCTATTTTTGGCAGTTTTTCGGCGATGGTTTTGTGTTTTTTACCTATGACTGAGTTATCATTCTTTTCGCAACAGTTTTCTAAAAATAATTGCTCGATCCGATCTGTATGTGGTTTATTTGCTTATAGGATTTTGGAAGATCCAAACTTTTCCGATGATCTTTGTGATTGAAATTAAGATATATTTGTTTTCGTGCGTGCCATTTGTCAGTGTAAATCCAGTAGTTTTGTCTATCCTGCTGTTATATTGTTGATTGAATCCTGTTTTCTGTTAATTAAAATTCTGAATAAAAGCCAATTAGGAACAGATGACGCCGGAAATTTTTTTTCGAATCGGCTCCAGTGCTCCTGCTGTTGAATTTCTCTCAAACAAAATTTCTTGCAATTATATTAGTCATGTGGTGTTTATTTGCGATTTTTCGCTCGGCAATTTGTCGTCTGAACCTTTTGATTTTTCGTCCTTAAAAACAAGATGTCAGGTTACTACCGGGGTTATTAAGTTCTGGACTAGTGACTTTGGTGTAGAGCTTTTTTAGACGCTTAGTATACGATTCACTGGAACTGGTTTGAAGACATAATTATTTAATCTCGAATGAGCAATTATTGTAAAAGTGTGTCTTTTTATGCAAATTTTTCACTTGATCATTTTTGTGCTTTTCTTCTACAATAATCTTTGACTTCTCAGGTTACTTTTTCTCACACTTCTTGATTTTTGGGTGATTTCAATTGCTCTCACTCCGGAATAAAGTTTGTCGTTCAAACGAAACGGATTGTAAGAGAGAGAAGATGACGGCCCTGACAGCCGAGTGGTTAATGCCGATCTAGTGGTTAATATAGAAAAAATTATCTAGGCTACAGCCCCACAATTAAATTGCCCCGCCTGTCATTCGAGAGCAAATTTTCCGACGTTAGTTCGTTTGTTTTGTATAGCGTCATTGCTTTATCTACAGAATGCTTATTGCTTTGTCTTGGCTGGCAGAGCTTGTAATACTTCATAGAAATTTGATTTGCTTTCAGAATCCACGCTGCAAGATTTGTTCAGCTACTCCCCGCCTGGAAACTTCAAACCATCTCTTCTTAAACCTGCCTCTGGTCAGTATATCAGTCTAACTCTAACATCAACATCCCCCACCCGGTGGCTAATTGAGTGAATTGTGAATTTCTATGCCCTACTTTGACTTTTAGAGAAGCACTTTTTTGGTCGTTTTCTTCAATCTGTCAAGCATGTTGTAACTTAAACATTGTAGGCATTCGTGGATTTTTCGGCGGTATACGTAATGAATAAAACCTGAACATTATTAAAAACTACAAGTTTTTGCTCTAGTTGGAGTCAGAACTCGGAGAAGTTCTCTCCTCTCGAATGTCGGAGGGTGTCTGGACCGACTCTGCAACTAACATAACCAACGCCTGGCTCAGAGATGGTCTGAAGACCAGATGTATCACTAGAGACCTCAAATGGGGAACCCCAGTGCCCAAAGAGCCCTTCACTGACAAGGTCTTCTATGTGTGGTTCGACGCGCCCATTGGGTATATTTCTATCACTGCTAACTACTGTGGGGGCAAATGGACAGAATGGTGGAAGAACCCAGAAAAGGTACGAAAGTCAATCTAAAATAGGTGTGTACACCCCTTGCCTGAATAATGTTGCTTGATTGAAGTATATAGATTGAAAAATCCGGTTTTCGGAAGAAGGCAACGTAGTTTTGTCATTTCGGGGGATGAACCAATATTGGATTGTTCTATGCATTTATTTTTTTTATCGATCGTTGACGAAGATATTGTCATTACCAAGTAATTTAATTGCATATTTGTACCTAATGGCAACAAAGAAATCTTATATAATAAATGAGTCAGTTTTTAAGGTTTCGGATAGGAAAATCAGGATTTGAGAGATTTGAGCGAGTGGAATTTTTAGTTTTCTTAGGTCGAAATGTTCAACTTCATGGCAAAAGACAACGTGCCATTCCACAGTGTCATATTCCCGAGTACACTCCTGGGAGCCAGAGATGGCTATGGAGTTGTCAACAGTCTTGTCTCAGTCGGTACGTCTTTTTTTACCTTTTCGGACAAATTGCACCCTCCCACCCCGGCAAGTCCATTTATAACCCCAGATAGAATGTATGGTTTGTTATAGCATCTATGAATGAAATTTCTCGTGTGCTTGGGGTGAGTATAATGTTTTTGTTCAGTACTCTGGGGGGGGGGGGTGTGAGATCCGCTCATTCCAATGAACAAATTTTTGTTTTCATCGCCTTGTGTGAAGAAAAAGCAGTCGTGTTTTCGCTGCAATTATAGTTTATATAGCCTTAAAAGAGATGGACTATTCATTGCAATAAAGCCGCAAGCAAAGTGATGTCAAAAATTATAGCCAACACTTCAAAAAAAAATAAGGAGCTAAACTTTGTAAAAAGCTGATGTGAACTTGCTTCATGAAAACTTAAATGTTAAATGAGGCAAATTCGAGATTTCTGTTTAATTGCTCTCGAAGGAAGTCTTGACTATTGTGAGCGATGACCGTCCATAGCCCGTGTATCGAAGAGGTTAATGTTCCGGACTCTGATCCGAAGGGTCGCGGGTTCGAACCCCTCCGTAGTCTTGCACTATAAAAGTTTTTCCATCCTATGACACCTTCGAAATTGATTGCCTCGCCAGTCGTTCGAGAGCAATTCGTCTGACTTCAGTCGGTTTATATTTGTTCTAGAATACCTCAACTACGAGGACGGCAAGTTCAGCAAGAGCAGGAACGTGGGAGTATTCGGGAACAACGCGAGGGACAGTGGGATCCCTGCCGACGTGTTCCGATTCTATCTCCTGTTTGTCAGACCTGAATCGCAGGACTCCACATTCTCATGGGTAGGTTTAAAAAAATGGTACATCATGCAGCATATTTTTTTGCGGAGTCGAATGGAAATTAATTTTGACTTAGGTAGCAGGCAACTAATCTCTTGAAGAAGCTATGTATTTCATTCTAATCAAGTCAAAAACAGATAATAAATCGAATGTTTTTATGAATCTCCATAAATTGGAACTCCAAATTAAACATTAACAACATATTTTGATATACTGTTCCGGTCCAATTAATGATTTAATACAGTAGTTATTGTAGTAGATAAATTGAAAGGAAAAGAAATTAACTACAAGAAATTTAAATTCTGTTTCTTTCACGAAATTCGGGAGTTACGACATCCCATTTTTTCTCTCGAAAACCTGTGATACCGTCTGCGTTTAAGCTCAGTGACCCTTTACACGACCCAATACATACTTAACAACAATAAACACTGAAAAACGAAAATTAAAAATCGGTAAAAAAATAAACAGTACTTCATTTATTTCAGTAAAAACCGGCCTATCAAACATTCAAATGTCTCCTTATAGTAGCAAAACACTTAGACCGTATTTAATTGAAAAGTGAAACCTCAAATGCACAAAATCCGAAAAGCTATCAAAAACTTTTAAAGTAGATAAAAATGGGCCAATTATTGTCTTAATTAATTGCTCTCAAATGGAGTTTGTAGCTATTATAGTAGTACTGTTGGAATTTCAGAAATGCGATTTCTTCTACCAATTTTTTGCCTGACTGACGAATTTTTGTTCTTTGCGAGTTTTGTCTTCAAGGCCCGAGGACACTAATTTCCTGTTGCGATTCTCTAACAACCTTCGTATTGTGCTCTGTAGGCGTAACTTCTTTGTGTAAAAGGCAATTTAAAGTGGTTTGGGCTACCTCTCAGCTTATTCCCCCGCCCGTCTTCTGCGCCTTCTCTTCTGCCCGCACCTCACCCAATCAGGCTAGCCTGCCTTTCAGGCATTTGAAACAACTAAAGCCATCTCTAATGCAATCGTTTGAGAGCAATTCGTCCGACTGAATTAGGTTATTTTTTATTCATTTTTAGTAATAGCCGCCGTGAGCCTCTCTACGGCTATTATTTAGGTGCTCTCCTTTTTGCATTTCAAAGAAATAAGTGGAGCGAAAAAAGGTGTATGAAGAAAAATTTGCTTTCTCGCTAGTGGATTTTTGTTCACATGCGGCCTTTTGGCTTTGAGTTTTACAGTTTCGACGATTTTTAACCTGATTTTTTTTCTAATGAATTTTCCCAATCTATTTATAGTCCATTCTAGGTCTAGTTTTTTGTTTAGTCAATGAAAATTCTTTGAATTGTTGCTCAGGAATTGTCCCTCTGTATTTTTTTTGTAATTCGCTTTACCTTTTGATCACTTTTTTGTTTTAGATAAGGCACGATTTTCAAGCTGAACTTCTGACTTAACTCAATCACTGTTACGACTGAATTAATTTCAAATTCTTCACGCATTGATTTACGTAATGTTGTGAATACAGTCAACGTCAAATTAGCAAAATCAAAAGAAACGGGATAAACCCATATAGCTCGGTCATTAAGTTATAGTACATTAGGTTATCAAAGTTCATTAGAGCGATTGGAAGCTGAAATCAGTATTAAGCTTAATCCTTTTTCAGTTTAGAAGCTGAATTAAGAATAGGTTTAGAATCCAACTAAAATTCCATACCATGTGAGCATTTTTTTGAAATTTTGGAAGAAATTCTGTCAATTGCTATCTGCTTTTTTATCTTTTTCTGTTTCCATCCCGATGCGCGTCAACGGCGGCTATTTTCCGGAAATGTGCCGGATGTGTTTCAACAAGAACACTTTGAAACTAATCGAAATCAAATCAGAAAACAAAACCTACCAGAAAGACTAGCTACCACCAAAAAAACTTCTATAGACAGTCAGAAAAGTTGGAAAACGTCTAAAATGGCTAAATCACTATAAACAGATAGAAATTTCATTAAAGTATAATAAAAACGCCAAGAGATGGTTCATGTTTTTGATACCCTATTTCACTAGAACTGTAAGTTTTAACTGACTTGACAAAATTTTTGCTTCAGAAGTAATAGAAAGCTGTTGGCAGCAATATTCAAATTTGAGGGAGATATTTCTTAGGTGTTACGAAACTGAACCCTTTTTTTGTTTAAAGGTGGATAAATTAAAGATGTTTGTATAGTTACTCCAAATTCATCAGTTGAATATTTTTCGGCCATATCATTTTTTAGCTCTAAAAATTCCTCCTCTTACAGCTCAAATAGAACCTTGTATGCTAGGTGGATTTTGCAAACACCGTTCCTATTGTAAAAACCACATCAAAACGTTGGTTATAAAATGCATTCCGGTCCATTCGATAAAAATTAATCAGCAGAAATTGACTGATATATTTAATGGTGATAAAATATTGATTTATATATGTTCTCAACAAGATTAACTAACGTACTGGGCTGTTTGAAATAAAAAACCCACGTGGTCTCGTTATCTGTCCCCGTTTTTTGATCATTTCTACCGCAATAACGAAATATTTCTCTTTTTTCTTAGGTGGATTTTGCAACGAAGAGTAACTCTGAGCTGCTGAACAATTTGGGCAACTTCATCAACAGAGCCTTAAGCTTCTGCTTCAACAGTTTCAAAGGCGAAGTACAGGAAGTGACGTCATTGGAACAGGCTGATGAGGACGTGATTGACAATGTGAACACGGAGCTGCAAAGTTACATTGATTGTATGCAAAAAGTCAGGTGTGTATATACCTGCACTTTAATCAATACCATGTAGATAGTAAAGATCAATTTCTTTTTTAGCTCATTAATGTGGTTTCGATTTATGATATTTCTGATAAATAAACGATGCCCCTTTTCTTGGCAATAAATGACTGTAACTCGCAGGATTATGGTTGCATTTAATTGTTGAATGATGGAAGTTATTTACGTTTTGTCTTGTCATTTTGTCGTTCAAGTTGCACCATCAGGTTAAAAATCATGCAAAACTACCTCAAATGTAATTTTGTTCCTTTAGAATCCGAGATGCCCTGGCTAAAATTCTGAATGTGTCTCGATTTGGAAATGGCTACATTCAGAGTACACAACCCTGGGTGTTGAACAAAGCAACCGAACCCGAAAAGTAAGTATCGTTTGGACAGTCAGGCAAATAGATGATTGTGTACGTCGTTTATCATCCCGCTGAGACCTATCAAAAAGTTCTGAATTTTCCTGGTTCCGTTAGGCTTCACCGCAACTGAAGTCCTAATTTTGCACCTGTTTAAAAAAATTAAGGTGGGAGAAGCATTGATTCAGGATATTCATTTTTATTAAGGAGCAAAAAAAATCGTCTAGGGTGGGGGAAGGGGTGGAAATGGTATGCACCCACTAAGCTGGGGTGGCTTGGCGGACAAACAGATAAGATCCAATAGTTTTTATCCATTCTGTAGAATTTGAAAAAAACTAGGGTGGGGGAAATTCCTTATTCACATCCCAACAATTGTAATTATCTAAATTTTCGTTAAAACAGAGAACTAGAGTAGTGGTAACTTCGAGTGCCTATTATCCTAAAATAACAGAAAGGGGTATACCAGGCCCTTCTATTACTCCTAAGATTCAGATTGGAGGCAGTCGTTTGTATTAAACAGTAATTATAAGGTTCGATTGAGAGTTGTCTAACCTCAGCTAAGACCTAAATATATGGAAAAGAAAACAATTATGAAATAGGTGGCACTATAATTGAGAAGTATACCAAGTTCCCAATACAACTATTTAATACTAAGAGATCAATCTAAGATCCTAAAACTACTAAGTGTGAAGATGAAGGAAGCTCGTCGTAGTTCACTCCACAACCCAACCAGACGAGTATTAATCAACTTGAATAGAACACTAAGACATTGCCCATCAGGTACTTCAGGCTACTGCAGACCGTGATAATGTCTACCTGGTTCGCCATTCCATACTACATGGGTTAACTTAGCTTGCCAAGTCGTCAACGATCAGGCAGCCCTGACCTCAGAGTGGCTTTCACTATTCAGTCTCCTAAAGGAGCGCGGCCGATTAATACTCTCAGAAGCACTCGTCTTGAGGGCGTCTGTAGTTCCCCTCTCCAAAGTCCAAGTCCCGGGAAATCTTAACTTAACCTAATAGTGATTGATCTCTGTAAAACCACCTATGTATACTAAGATAGATATGTTAAGTTCTGGTTTAATGCCAATTCATAACACTAAGAAATTACTTAACTTAGAAATTAAAGTTTGCAAAGTTACCACAGACCTTATTCCTAACTAAATCAAAGTTATATTCAACCAAGGTGTATTCTCAAAAAGTCTCCAAACTATTTTCTATTTCTCTATTCGATCTCTGAGTCTACACCGACTCTATCGAATAATCCTAAGAAGTTAGAAGAATCGAAACTAAGGAAAGACTATTACCGCTGAGAATAACGAGGATTGTATAATAAGCAGTGAAATTAGAATCAGGCAACTGGGTTAAGAAAACGGCTCAAAAATCAGCCCTATTTATACTCATTATCAATGCGAACAATCAAGATACAATACTAATCTTAGCACCATGATTTATAGTGGGGGTCGTACGGAATACCGAATATGGTTTACTTCTACAAAATTCCTAGAAATCAGTCGCGAGGAATACCATTTATAGAATGCATTTGCACTTCTCTAAGAATTCATTCACACTTCCAGAGATATCAAAATCAGTTAAAACATGCTGAGGAGAATAATCTGACTTTAATAATAACTATCTAGAATCCTCATTTTGAATCGAATATTGGTTAACAGTACCATTTCTCAAAGATTCGTTTATATCAAATTGACCTGAATCAATTTGCTCTTGTCTTGATAAAACTGGTAAGTTAAATTTTCTAAGTTTTAATACTATAGTTTGAATCAAGATTAATTTCGGATTCGGTTTATACGCGTCAAATATTAAAGGTTAGTTTAACTTTCTACGTTTCTAAGTTTATATATTCTACACTTCTCCCTCGGACTCAACTATTCTCCTGAATAGTTATAGATTACCTCAAGTGATTAGCGCCAATATGTGAGATACACGGTATTATGAGATTACAAGAAAGGTACAACACTCATTAAAATGTGGAAGACTCTAGTTTATTCTGTTCCCTGACCCTACAAAGTAACTCTGTGTTCTGTGTTGGGTGTATATTTTCCCCTGATTCTTCATTGTTATCTTCACGACAAGATTGTTCCTTTTGTTTAGAGCATAATTTCTTGTGTTTCCATAGTAGGAAAGCTGCTGTAGTACAGATAGTTGAAATCCATAAAAACAGTCCCAGAAAACTTATTACATTATTGAACGTTCCACCGGCTGCGTTTTTTATTGATTGCCTTTGACTGTGCTGGTGAAACTCCCGTACTAATTTTCTGATAGTCCCGGTGTCTATTTCTAGTGGTGGTTTTGCTTGTAGTTCAACTTTTACATGTTCCAATACTTTTTTCTGGTCAAATGTGGCACTTAGTGAGTTCAGATTGTGGGTTTCTGGGGTTGGCAAGGTAAATGCTTCCTCAAGTAAGGGGTTGAGGCTTACCCTCATGACAAGCCCAGATTCGTTCTGACAACTGTCTGTCGAGGGACGAAGAATCAACCTTCCGTTAGGTATTTCAATTCTCCCGTAACAAGAAGGTTGTACGATGCAACTCTGACATCCTCTCAATTTACTGCTCTCTAAGGTGTTTTCTGCGATGTCAGTTATCCAGTATTTTGTAAATGCCGACAAAATAAGGAATTTTGAGTGCGCCAGATAGGTTGCCGTAGGTATTATTGGTAGATGAATGACATCAAATTTGCAAGTTTGTAAAACAGCTGCCTCGTGGCCGGAAAACAGACTGATCAGACAACCAGCTTGTTGGTTTCCAGTCATTGGGAAGGGTTGTTCGCAAAGTTTCAGTCGTTTCGAACCTTGACAGGAGAGAATCTGTGTTTCATCAACTTCGGCAAAGTTTGTCGTAGCTTCCGAGACGACAAGCAGTTCATGCTCGAGTACAAGCACTGAAGCTATGGTTGAATTTGTAATAGGTTGCGGAAGGGGCACTCCTTTAAAGACCTTATGGATAGGGCTTTGACTTGACATAGGGATTTCGATTTTCAATAGGAGTCCATTGTTTGCAATAAAAACATTACGAAGTAGCTCAAGTTCATAGTAAAGACTAACATGCTGGAGTGGTATTGACATCGTCTTGCGATGGAATCGAAGGGGTTGTAAAATTTGTCGTAGTTTGTCTGGTTCAACAAGTCTTGATGGTATTCTTCCGTTCGACATGTCCTGAAAAGCCTCTCGAACTTTGCTATTGAATTGCTTCAGCTCATATTTGAAGGATTGCACTTCCGAATGAAGAGATACTAGCGCGAAGGAAACTTTATTGATCACACTTTGTGTTTTGAGAAAGAAGGTGAACACGTCGCTCCTCTTGTGGTCGCAGACTTGGGCCTGCTGTACTTGTTCCATATCTTGTTCAAGATTGTTAACAGCGTTCTCTACGGTTCCGAAGTTCCCAGCCGTATAGTTCAAGATAGTTTTCATTTGTTCCTGCTGTTTTAAATTTTCGTTGCCCAGGATGTGTATTGTGTTGTCTGTGTCGCTTGTTAAATGGTGTAGCTTGTACTCCATGCTGTCTAAGTGACTTGCAATTCGCCGCATCTTTTCTTCTGAGTCCTGACAAAGATGGAAGATGGAGAGCATTTTGCAAGCTGTTTTTTCTACTATGGGCTCCAGAACAAGTGCGGCAGCAGCTCCCGCTGCAAGCAAGGTTATTGACCTTCTCTTCTTGTTCGAGAGCTTGGTTGAGTTTGCAAAAATCTTCACATCTCGAATCAGCTGTGTCCTGTCTTCTTCGATCTCGGAAATATCTTTTTGTAGTGACGTGATAAGGGTATTCTGACTGTTTTCGACGATACCGTTTAACTTTTGGTTATTGCAAAATCCCCATTGCGCCTCTCTCCACACAAGAGTCTCCATTTCCTTCAGGGTTTTGAAAAGTGTTTAAATGCGCTCCAATTAATGTCCAAGGGTTTTGGAAAGGGCACTGCAATTTCGATCAATTCAATTGAATCAGCCAGAGCAATCGGAGTCTGTGGGACAAACGCAATGTTTGCTCGGGTTGTTACTTCTGCTAGAGTCAACCGGATAACAAGAAAAAGATAGCACCACTCCATCTAAATACTTGCAAAGTTAGAAAAACTGCACTTAAAGCGAAAAACTTTTTCTATACTGAGACCTAATTTTTTTTATTATTCTAGTTTGTTTCATATTGTTCTTTTTTTTTAAAGAATTATTTTTTTTAAACTAAAACTAGGCTATTAATGAATTGCCTTTTTTTCCGGTTTTTTTTCTAATACCAAATTTTCTTATGCTTATTTCTAATATTTTTGTTGTTGTTTGAAACTCTAATTAAACCTTTCAAATTAAATTCAAATGCAATCTGGAATCCGTTTCGACGACTGTTTTATGCCTAAACGTTTTCTGAAGTCTTAATCAAGACTTTTTTTAAGGAAAATTTTGATACTTTTATTTTTGGTTGGCTACAAAAAAAAGGAGAAAAATTTTATTAGTCCATAGTGATTATTATTAAAAAAACGTTCAAAGTACATAATCTAGAAAATTAGTTTGTTCCTGGCTTAAGTCTAAAGTCGAGTTTGTTATGATGATTCGTCATAGGTGCTCAGATCAGGGTTTCATTCGTCATCGATTCCGTATCTCTTGGGGAATCGTTTTGCTCGTTTTGGACGTCCTTCTGTTTCTGAGATCAGACTTGGGCTCGGTGTTTCAAGGTTGAGTGTTGTTGGTGCTCTCTTTACCCCTTTCAATTTATGAGGTCTCTGCATGTCCATGAACTCCGTGTTGATAGTCTTCTCTGGAGTAGTGTTCAGTTGATGCGTTGTCTCTGGCAGGTTTGCAAGTTCAGAGACTGAGGGTGGGGTCTCCAGTTTGGCCTCTGTCATGTCCTTTCTCCCATCAGGTGCGGTCAGTTCGGTTGCCTGCGTTTCTTCAACATCCTGGGTCTTGTTGTCTACCTCTTCTCTGACAGATGGAGTTCTCTCACGTTCCTCAAACAGGTTGTGAAAGAAGTCATCTTCTTCCTCCATCCATCTGTATCTTTCCAAGTTTCGAGGGAGAGCCCTTCGTGCAGATTTCCTCGAGAAGAATCCCGGATTTGCTGTCTCCTCCTGGTCATCCACTTCTCCAGCTGGTGGCCGTCTTCCTGGTGCTGGGCGAGTGAGGACTCTGTGTTGATCAGTTTCTTCTTTTACGGGTTTCAGTCTGTTATAATGTACAATCTGCCATTTGTTACAGGTACCCGTTTTCGATATTTTATAGTGCACATCAAGTTTTCTCTAACACAATGTAGGGGCCGTCCCACGGCAGAAAGAACTTTCTCGATTTGGCTTTGTGGGGAGCGAACAACCAGACGCGATCACCGTTGCTGTAGCTTTCTCCAAAAATTTCTTTACGATATCGGTCTTTTTGTCTCTCCTGGTTGCATCCCAAAGTTTCCCTGGCGTTCATGTGGGCTTCAAGAAATTGTTCCTCTAGCCATCGGGTGAATTCGTAACTTTGGATTTCGTGACCTGGTGCTTTGGGTAGAAGTAGGTCGATTGGGTATTTGCACTCTTGTCCGTATACCAGAGAAAAGGGGGTATGACCTGTTGTTCTGTGCACTGTTGTGTTGTAGACGAAGCTCAGATATGGAAGCATTTCGTCCCAAGTGATCGGATTTCCAGCGCAGTACTTCGATACAACATCAGCAATGACCCGATTATGTCGTTCAACCATTCCGTTGCCTTCAGGGTGGTAAGGTGAGGTCTTTGTTTTCTCCATTCCAAACAGCTTGCAGAGTTCCAAGATCAATTCACTGCAAAAATTTGAGCCCTGGTCAGTGTGAATTGAGTCCGGGGCCCCAAACAAGAATCCATTTCTCCACGATTGCTCTTGCCACGATTTCAGCAGTTGTGTTTTGTAAAGGTGTGCTAACTACATTTTTTGTGAAGTAGTCCGTGAGTACGAGAATATATTTGTACCCTCCTTTTGTTTTCGTTACTGGACCCAAAATGTCTGCGGCAATTTTGTTGAAACGAATTCCGACGTTGATCGTTTGCAAGGGTGCTCTCCGTTTCTTCCCAGCTGTGGATCGCGACTGACAAGTTAAGCAGTTCTCACACTTCCTCTCGATCTCTTTTCTCATGTTTGGCCACCAGAATCGTTGCCTGGCTCTGTCGAGTGTTTTCTGAAACGCAAAGTGTCCTCCACTGATCTTGGAGTCGTGTAGTTGTTCTAACACTTTTTCTCTTGGACTAATGGGCACTACAAACTGTCTGATATTTGTATTTGTTCCCTCCACAAGCCACTTCCGGTATAGAACTCCATCTGCAAGTTCCAGTTGTTCCCAAACACTCCAGAGTGCCACCGCATCTTCCCCGGCTGCAATAGCTGCTGCTTTCTTCACGTTGAGTTTGCCAAGTGATGTTTGAGTACCATTCTCGTTTGCGTTGGCCCATTGAAAATTGAGTTTTATTGCAGGGTCCTGCGCTTGGTGTTCTCTTGCTGCTTCTCTGCCCTCCTCCAGGATAATTTCCATTGATGCCTATTCGTTTTCGGGACTGTTCAACTCGAGTCCACCTGAACAGCCAGGGTTTGTAGTCATTCGAACTTTTCCACATTTGGTATTGCTTGGGGAGTCGTTCACCTTGACAGCTGCACAATTTTCGAGCTGGGTTTCGTTGGGGTAGTTGCTGTCTTTGGTCATCCCCGGATTCCCATAATACTCAGTTTGGCTGGTGTAATCACTCTCCTCGTCGGTTGACCAGCTGAGTCCAAATTTGCCTCTTGATGCCCGCTCTGCCAGTGCAGCTTCAAAAAGTTTTTGGAAACTCATTTTGTAGAGAATTTCGTATTCGTCGTCGTCGTCGCTTTCCTGCTGCTGAGTTTTATTTTGTTGGAGCAATTCGGAGTCCGCGTTCTCCAGTCCGCAATCTGAATCTGTGTCCGTTTCTATCCATTCTTTAGTCCCATCTTCGAACTCGTGCCTGGTGAACGTAAGAGTTTTTGCCATTTGAATTTTGGACAGTGGTTTAGTCTCTGAAGAACATGGATTAAGTTCCGGCGAAGTCACCATTTGGATATGGCCCAGAGCTTCGCTCAAACTTTCAGCTGGGGGGCAGTCGCCAAACATCTCTTTCTTCTTCTCCTCAGTCAGTTCGGGTGTCTGGCTACACTGTCGTGAAAGTCCGTCCGCATTTCCATGTTTTTCGCCAGGGCGATGAACCACCTGGAAGTCAAACTCTTGGAGTTTTTGTAGCATTCGAAAGATCATTCCATCGTTGTTTTGCCTGAACAGCCATTGAAGTGAAGCATGGTCCGTTCTCAACACGAATTTCGTACCCCATAGGTATGGCTTGTACCATTTCATTGCCTGAATTACAGCTAGGGCCTCTATTTTCGTTGTTGAATATTTACATTCTGCTGGCGATAGCACTCTGCTTGCAAAAGCAACGGGATACTCAACACCATCTATGACATTTGAAAGTACTGCGCCCAAACTGTTGTCACTTGCGTCTGTGTCCAGCACGAATGGTGAGTTGTAGTCCGGATGAGATAAAACCGTGCTTTCGATCATTGCAGTTTTTAGACTCTCGAAGGCGGCTTGACAGTCTGGTGTCCAGGTGAATCTCCTATTCTTCTTCGTGATCTCGTGTAAAGGTTTGGCTATTCCTGCGAAGTCCTTCACAAATCTTCGATAATAGCTGCAGAATCCAATGTATGATCTCACTTCTGTGACGTTTTCCGGCCTTTTCCACTCCTTTAGGGCTTTGATTTTTCCCTCGTCGGGTGATATTCCTTCGGCACTTAATTTGTATCCTAAGTACGTAACTGAGTTTTGGTACAATTTGCATTTCTTTGGCTTCAACTTCAAGTTTGCTTTCCTGAGGGCTTCAAACACACTTCGCAGATGTTCCTCGTGTTCTTCCTCCGACTTGCTGAAGACTAGAACATCGTCCAAAAAGATGAGAACAAAGCTGAAGAGGTACTCGTTAAAAATTGTTGTCATCAATCGTTGAAAAGTGCCTGGGGCATTGCAGAGTCCAAACGGTAGTCGCAGGAACTCGTAGTGACCACCATCTGGAGTAACGAATGCGGTTTTGGGTATCGCTGACTCTGCTAATGGGACCTGCCAGTATCGGGAGTCTAAATCCAGGCTCGAAAAAACCGTAGCTCCATGAAGATGATCGAGGATTTGATCGATTCTGGGTAACGGGAAGGCGTCTTTTCTCGTCACTTCGGTAAGTTTTCTAAAGTCTACACACATTCTGTTGCTGCCGTCTTTTTTCGTAACAAGTACAATGGGTGCGCTGTAGGGGCTTTTGGATGGCCGGATAATATTCCGTGAGAGCATATCTTCAACTTCTTGTTTCACAACTGCCATCTTCCCTGGCGCGAGTCGATAGGGAGCAAGTTTAATTGGTCCAGCGTCTCCCGTATCAATATCGTGTTCCACTAGCTGAGTTTGACCCAATTCCGCATCGTTGAGGGCAAAAACATCTCGAAAACAGGCAACTGTACTCAATGTCTTGAGTCCAGTTCCATGATCACTTGAATCGGATTTCACTAGATTGCAGATCACGTTGAGCTCATCTTCTGACGTTGGTTCGAGAGGGTAGTTTTTCTCTGTTTGTAAGGGTTCACGGCCTTGTAACTCACTCTCCGCGCCGCAAACCTTGACTTGTCCGGGTTTCTCTGTTTTCCAAAGGAATGTCAAATTCACTGTACTGCTCTCTGTGCCCATCATTAGTTGCCTGGACTGGAAGTCGATCGACATTTGATTCTCTTGTAGTATGGGTGTCCCTAATATCAAGGGTACATCTGTGTCCGGGGTGACGAGAAATTCCGTCTGAATAACCATACCCGGACCGAATGCAAGGACTCCGGTGAATTTTCCTAGAATGCGGAATGGGTCGTTCGTTGCTGATAAGACTGTGTCGTGGAAGTCCGATAGTAACATTGGGGGTGAATAAAGTTTGTACGTCTGTTCAGATATAATATTCACATTGCTACCCGTGTCTAGCAGCGCTCTGTGCAACTTCCCGTTCAGTTTAGCATCAACATAAACAGTAGGTCCAAAGATGCCGCTATTATTCTCGATACTCGCACTGTTAAAAGTTTCATGTCTCTGCGCCCTCTGCAAAATCATCTTAACAACTGGCTGCGTTTCGGCGCTTCCATCTTCTTGTCGTCTTGAAGCAGTGCTACGTTTAGGGCAGTGACTCGCAAAATGCCCCCAATCTTGACAGTGATAGCATTGTACGTTGCTATTCCAATCCACTCTTGCAGGGCTGCGCGATGTTCTCTGGGCTGGTGCAAATTCTGTTAGAAACCGACTCTGTGTATCTAATTTCCGTTTCATGATCTGCGTGTGACGTTCCTGTTGCTCCAGTAACTTGTTGAAACTCCTGATTTGGTTTTCCATCAAGTCACTGAGTCCCATGCCAACATTGGTTGATAGGTCTCTTATTTCAGTTTTTCTTCCACTTTCATCGTCGTCACCTTGGGTGCAACGCACATGTCCCGTCCGCCTTGGTCGATATCGGGCATTCTCAACTTTCGCAATTGCTTCGAGGGCTATAGCTCTTTGGGCGGATGCATTGAAAGTGTCCGGGTCTTCCTTGAGGAGGGTGTATCGTATTTCACTGTCCAGCAGTCCATCGATAAACGCGTCTTTATTAGCTTCCTGCCTTCCTGCTGCGTTCAAGTGAGCGTTTGCTGCTTCGCCCAATTTTCGAACTCTTCGAGAGAATTCTTGAATGCTCTCCCCTTCATTTTGCTGGAGGTTCTTGAACTCGGTTCGTGCACTTCTTGCATTAGGAAAATCTCCGATTCGATTGTTGAGTGCATTGAGAACGCGCTCGATCGTCGGTGCCGGCTGTCCTTGTACTTGAATAAGGTACTGATTTGGAAGGTTGTAGTACTCGTCCAGTGCGTAGTTGTTCAAGCAAGTGGGGAGAACTGCTCGCTGCCTGGCATCGTCCCAGTTGTTTGCCTGAGCCAGCGCTTCGAAATGGCGTATCCATCGCTCGAAGCAGTCGAAGTCTTTGCTCGGATAACGTAAAGGAGTTAACGGTGGAGCAGCCACTACTATTTGCTGCTGGGCGTTGTTGTTGTTTGCGTTTGCCATTTGTTTTTCAAATTGTGTTCTACGCTGATAATGTTAGTTTCTCTTTCTCGCAAAACTGTTTCAAACACTTTGCCTTCGTTTTGAGACCCCCTGTGTCAGTGATTTTGATTTTCTTTTCAAAACAGAAATCAAAAGCAAAAACTAGAAACTACGAGTTGTTGATTTGGATTCTCAGTAATTCAAAAGTTAGAATTTTTTCACTATTGTGTAAGTTAACAGTCAATTTTTGTTAATGCCGTGCTGATGTAACTTTTCTACTTGGATCAGTCTTTATTTCTTAATTTATCTTTTTTTTGTTATTACAAAAGTTTTTTTTTTGGTTTTCACTGACAGTTCGTGAGCCCGGCTCGCGATCTTTATTCTATACCCAATTACAATTTTTTTGCTAGTTTCTGATAAAATATCCCTCTGTGGTCGCCAATGTAGAATTTGAAAAAAACTAGGGCGGGGGAAATTCCTTATTCAAATCCCAAAAATTGTAATTATCTAAATTTTCGTTAAAACAGAGAACTAGAGTAGTGGTAACTTCGAGTGCCTATTATCCTAAAATAACAGAAAGGGGTATACCAGGCCCTTCTATTACTCCTAAGATTCAGATTGGAAGCAGTCGTTTGTATTAAACAGTAATTATAAGGTTCGATTGAGAGTTGTCTAACCTCAGCTAAGACCTAAATATATGGAAAAGAAAACAATTATGAAATAGGTGGCACTATAATTGAGAAGTATACCAAGTTCCCAATACAACTATTTAATACTAAGAGATCAATCTAAGATCCTAAAACTACTAAGTGTGAAGATGAAGGGAAGCTCGTCGTAGTTCACTCCACAACCCAACCAGACGAGTATTAATCAACTTGAATAGAACACTAAGACATTGCCCATCAGGTACTTCAGGCTACTGCAGACCGTGATAATGTCTACCTGGTTCGCCATTCCATACTACATGGGTTAACTTAGCTTGCCAAGTCGTCAACGATCAGGCAGCCCTGACCTCAGAGTGGCTTTCACTATTCAGTCTCCTAAAGGAGCGCGGCCGATTAATACTCTCAGAAGCACTCGTCTTGAAGGCGTGTGTAGTTCCCCTCTCCAAAGTCCAAGTCCCGGGAAATCTTAACTTAACCTAATAGTGATTGATCTCTGTAAAACCACCTATGTATACTAAGATAGATATGTTAAGTTCTGGTTTAATGCCAATTCATAACACTAAGAAATTACTTAACTTAGAAATTAAAGATTGCAAAGTTACCACAGACCTTATTCCTAACTAAATCAAAGTTATATTCAACCAAGGTGTATTCTCAAAAAGTCTCCAAACTATTTTCTATTTCTCTATTCGATCTCTGAAGTAAATTATTTTTTTTTTAATCTATTTGAGTTCAGGTTGTAGTTTTTACGCCAATTTTTTTGCCAGAAATTTTTTTGCCAGAAATAAGCCCCAATAACGTTATTTGAAGCCCAGTAGTGAGTTTATCGAGATGCTACTCTCGTTGAATTAAATTGAGCCTCCGTAGGTTGTTGTGTAATGGAGTTAGTCGGCTTATGTTAAGTAAATTAGAATATCTTAAACGTTAACATCGCAATTTAGGGAAATAAAGTTCGACAGCTAAAAGCGCAAAAGCCACCTGACAAGAAACTGATTGGCGAAGAGGTGGAAATCCTGAAGCAGTTGAAAAGTGCCCTGGAAAAAGCGTCCAAAGCCGAATCATCTGTCCCAGCTGCTCAATCGGCAGCCACAGCTGTTCAAAATGGTATCGATGAGTCTTTGACGGCTGCATTGACTGGTTTATCAGCTGAAACTTTGAAGAATATGGCCACAGAACAGGTTAGCACAGTACTTCAGAGCAATTTTGGAATTTTTGAAATAGCTCAGATCCGCAAAAAGCAATTTTTGCTCAATCAGTGTTCGAACTTTTTTGCACTAATGAAGTCTCCATAGTTTAATTAATGCTAGGCAGTTACCGGCAAAATGTCATAAGCTGTTAAATTACGGATAAAGAGCTATTTTTGCATGTTGCTGGGTTTTTGGGCGAAATTAATCCGTTTTCATAGATGAATAACGCATAAGAACCTTCGTGAGATTAACTGCAGCACTCACTTCTTTTCTACCAAGAAATAGAAATCCCTCTTTAGGTATTTCCTAAAGGGATGAAAAGTACTATAATAATATCAAAGGTGAAATCTACGGGATAAAAAGGAAGCAAATGTATCTTTTTGCAGGGTAACAAAGTGCGGACTCTGAAATCTGTGAAACCTCCAGACAAAAGTGAGATCGCAATAGAAGTTGAGAAACTGAAGGCTCTCAAGAACTGAAGGGCTATAGCTCTTTGGGCGGATGCATTGAAAGTGTCCGGGTCTTCCTTGAGGAGGGTGTATCGTATTTCACTGTCCAGCAGTCCATCGATAAACGCGTCTTTATTAGCTTCCTGCCTTCCTGCTGCGTTCAAGTGAGCGTTTGCTGCTTCGCCCAATTTTCGAACTCTTCGAGAGAATTCTTGAATGCTCTCCCCTTCATTTTGCTGGAGGTTCTTGAACTCGGTTCGTGCACTTCTTGCATTAGGAAAATCTCCGATTCGATTGTTGAGTGCATTGAGAACGCGCTCGATCGTCGGTGCCGGCTGTCCTTGTACTTGAATAAGGTACTGATTTGGAAGGTTGTAGTACTCGTCCAGTGCGTAGTTGTTCAAGCAAGTGGGGAGAACTGCTCGCTGCCTGGCATCGTCCCAGTTGTTTGCCTGAGCCAGCGCTTCGAAATGGCGTATCCATCGCTCGAAGCAGTCGAAGTCTTTGCTCGGATAACGTAAAGGAGTTAACGGTGGAGCAGCCACTACTATTTGCTGCTGGGCGTTGTTGTTGTTTGCGTTTGCCATTTGTTTTTCAAATTGTGTTCTACGCTGATAATGTTAGTTTCTCTTTCTCGCAAAACTGTTTCAAACACTTTGCCTTCGTTTTGAGACCCCCTGTGTCAGTGATTTTGATTTTCTTTTCAAAACAGAAATCAAAAGCAAAAACTAGAAACTACGAGTTGTTGATTTGGATTCTCAGTAATTCAAAAGTTAGAATTTTTTCACTATTGTGTAAGTTAACAGTCAATTTTTGTTAATGCCGTGCTGATGTAACTTTTCTACTTGGATCAGTCTTTATTTCTTAATTTATCTTTTTTTTGTTATTACAAAAGTTTTTTTTTGGTTTTCACTGACAGTTCGTGAGCCCGGCTCGCGATCTTTATTCTATACCCAATTACAATTTTTTTTGCTAGTTTCTGATAAAATATCCCTCTGTGGTCGCCAATGTAGAATTTGAAAAAAACTAGGGTGGGGGAAATTCCTTATTCAAATCCCAAAAATTGTAATTATCTAAATTTTCGTTAAAACAGAGAACTAGAGTAGTGGTAACTTCGAGTGCCTATTATCCTAAAATAACAGAAAGGGGTATACCAGGCCCTTCTATTACTCCTAAGATTCAGATTGGAAGCAGTCGTTTGTATTAAACAGTAATTATAAGGTTCGATTGAGAGTTGTCTAGCCTCAGCTAAGACCTAAATATATGGAAAAGAAAACAATTATGAAATAGGTGGCACTATAATTGAGAAGTATACCAAGTTCCCAATACAACTATTTAATACTAAGAGATCAATCTAAGATCCTAAAACTACTAAGTGTGAAGATGAAGGGAAGCTCGTCGTAGTTCACTCCACAACCCAACCAGACGAGTATTAATCAACTTGAATAGAACACTAAGACATTGCCCATCAGGTACTTCAGGCTACTGCAGACCGTGATAATGTCTACCTGGTTCGCCATTCCATACTACATGGGTTAACTTAGCTTGCCAAGTCGTCAACGATCAGGCAGCCCTGACCTCAGAGTGGCTTTCACTATTCAGTCTCCTAAAGGAGCGCGGCCGATTAATACTCTCAGAAGCACTCGTCTTGAAGGCGTCTGTAGTTCCCCTCTCCAAAGTCCAAGTCCCGGGAAATCTTAACTTAACCTAATAGTGATTGATCTCTGTAAAACCACCTATGTATACTAAGATAGATATGTTAAGTTCTGGTTTAATGCCAATTCATAACACTAAGAAATTACTTAACTTAGAAATTAAAGATTGCAAAGTTACCACAGACCTTATTCCTAACTAAATCAAAGTTATATTCAACCAAGGTGTATTCTCAAAAAGTCTCCAAACTATTTTCTATTTCTCTATTCGATCTCTGAGTCTACACCGACTCTATCGAATAATCCTAAGAAGTTAGAAGAATCGAAACTAAGGAAAGACTATTACCGCTGAGAATAACGAGGATTGTATAATAAGCAGTGAATTTAGAATCAGGCAACTGGGTTAAGAAAACGGCTCAAAAATCAGCCCTATTTATACTCATTATCAATGCGAACAATCAAGATACAATACTAATCTTAGCACCATGATTTATAGTGGGGGTCGTACGGAATACCGAATATGGTTTACTTCTACAAAATTCCTAGAAATCAGTCGCGAGGAATACCATTTATAGAATGCATTTGCACTTCTCTAAGAATTCATTCACACTTCCAGAGATATCAAAATCAGTTAAAACATGCTGAGGAGAATAATCTGACTTTAATAATAACTATCTAGAATCCTCATTTTGAATCGAATATTGGTTAACAGTACCATTTCTCAAAGATTCGTTTATATCAAATTGACCTGAATCAATTTGCTCTTGTCTTGATAAAACTGGTAAGTTAAATTTTCTAAGTTTTAATACTATAGTTTGAATCAAGATTAATTTCGGATTCGGTTTATACGCGTCAAATATTAAAGGTTAGTTTAACTTTCTACGTTTCTAAGTTCATATATTCTACACATTCTGCCAATTAAATATAGAATAGTGAATTTTGTTCATCAGATTCTTTTACAACCGCAAATAAAAACCAATGAAAAAGTGAACAACTGCATTGTGAGGTAAATTATCAAATGTTAAGAATTTATTACATGTCTTAAATTAACATCTGTGGAACAATTTGGATTTTTGAACTTTTTTTGACGTGTGTGTTTCTTTTTTTGACGTGTGTGTTTTAAAAGCTGCCACCAATTCTTTAGGAAGAAACGAGCAGGTGCGATAAACGCCATCTGTGTCAACATGGTTCACTTACTAGCTCAGATGTTGGAACCCTTCATGCCTCAGACAGCCTTCGAAATATTCCGTCAACTGGCGCTCTACTCTACAGCCACGGACCAGAACGGGCTGCCAACACTACCCGATCGTTTCATTCGTTCCGTTCCTTCTGGTCACGTGATTAACAAGCCGGTTCCTCTGTTTAAAAAATTGGAGGAATCGGAAGTTACGAAACTGAAAGATATGTACGGAGGGTCGGGTGGAGGTTCGCCTGCGAAGAAAGCGGAAAAGAAGGAATCGTCCTCAAGTGGAGCGGTGGACGTGTGTGGAAAAAGTGCAGAAGAGTTGCAAAAGGCTGTGACAGAACAGGTAAGGGTAAATTTTAGAAGCTACCGGGAAAGGGGACCAGGGGTTAGTTGTAGTTTATAGCCAGCGTGAGCAATTTGACTTTCGAATTTTTCACGCTTTATCTGTTGCGTTTTTCTTCATCTATTTCTCTCTGATTCTCACTTTTAAGAAGCTAAAAAACGTAATTGGCGAAAATTTATTAATTGGAGGAAATTCTAAGTCAAATTAAATTGAAGTCAAATCAAAAGTGCGCCGAAGGCGTTTGCAAACGAAAAATAGCAAGATTTTCAGTTTAGTAATATTTTGTCTTTAATAAGCTGAAGTCAGTGGGAATTATTCCATCGAATGTTAAAGTGCGCTAAAAGCACAAACCGTTTATATTTGCCGTAACTGTAAGCCATATTGTGCATACAGTTGAAAGTCCGTGGAATTGTGGGGGGAGGTATACCTCTGGTTAATTGGTCTCAAACTAAATTTGCTGAAGTTATTTTTGGGCTTGGTCTTTTTATGCAAGTTACCGTACGACAGATATTTCGTCTGACCGTTTTTCGTCTAAATGACAAATTTTCATGCCTTTTAAGTAAAAAAAAACGGGACGAACAAACTTGTGGCACTCCCTTCGCCCTGTTATTGACCCCCTCCCCTTACCAATTCAGGCTAGCCTCCCTAAGTCGTACTGCGTTGTTTGGTTATGTGCAAGTAAATTATTTTTTTTTAATCTATTTGAGTTCAGGTTGTAGTTTTTACGCCAATTTTTTTGCCAGAAATTTTTTTGCCAGAAATAAGCCCCAATAACGTTATTTGAAGCCCAGTAGTGAGTTTATCGAGATGCTACTCTCGTTGAATTAAATTGAGCCTCCGTAGGTTGTTATGTAATGGAGTTAGTCGGCTTATGTTAAGTAAATTAGAATATCTTAAACGTTAACATCGCAATTTAGGGAAATAAAGTTCGACAGCTAAAAGCGCAAAAGCCACCTGACAAGAAACTGATTGGCGAAGAGGTGGAAATCCTGAAGCAGTTGAAAAGTGCCCTGGAAAAAGCGTCCAAAGCCGAATCATCTGTCCCAGCTGCTCAATCGGCAGCCACAGCTGTTCAAAATGGTATCGATGAGTCTTTGACGGCTGCATTGACTGGTTTATCAGCTGAAACTTTGAAGAATATGGCCACAGAACAGGTTAGCACAGTACTTCAGAGCAATTTTGGAATTTTTGAAATAGCTCAGATCCGCAAAAAGCAATTTTTGCTCAATCAGTGTTCGAACTTTTTTGCACTAATGAAGTCTCCATAGTTTAATTAATGCTAGGCAGTTACCGGCAAAATGTCATAAGCTGTTAAATTACGGATAAAGAGCTATTTTTGCATGTTGCTGGGTTTTTGGGCGAAATTAATCCGTTTTCATAGATGAATAACGCATAAGAACCTTCGTGAGATTAACTGCAGCACTCACTTCTTTTCTACCAAGAAATAGAAATCCCTCTTTAGGTATTTCCTAAAGGGATGAAAAGTACTATAATAATATCAAAGGTGAAATCTACGGGATAAAAAGGAAGCAAATGTATCTTTTTGCAGGGTAACAAAGTGCGGGCTCTGAAATCTGTGAAACCTCCAGACAAAAGTGAGATCGCAATAGAAGTTGAGAAACTGAAGGCTCTCAAGAACCAGCTGTTGATTGCGATGAAAGAAGAGGAAGAGAGAACTGCTGTTTATGGAACGGGACCTCCGGAACCACAGGTCCAGACTACTTCTGATGCGGTGGTCACAAAACACAACGAAACTGCAGAAAAATTACCAACTGATCTTAACATTAAAGTACATGAAAAGACAAAAATTGTGTCACAACCCGCAAGCAATGACAAAGTGGACAAAAATATCAAAAAAGAGAAAAGTAAGGGTTTTCTGTCAGAACAGCGAGAAACTGCTGATCATGGGTTGAAAGTAGTCGAAAAAGATGAAAAAATTATTGGAACTGAGAAGTCGGCTGATGATAAAAATGCTGGCGGTGATACAAATATAGATAATGCTTCTTCTATCACAGTTCTGCCTAAATTGGTGAAGACAGACAAAACAATAGCCAACAAACCAGCTGAAGGAAAAGCTGAGAAAGTTGCTGAACCAAGTGCTGAGGGAGCAGCTACAACAGGAGCAGAGAAGGCAAAATCGGACTCCAATAAAGGAACCGAATCAACTGCAATGAAAACAAACGAATCAGCTTCTTCAGTTTCAAAGGAAGCAAGTTCTGACAAAATAGCTGAAATAAGCGCTCAGAAAGTAGCGGGATCAAGCGCTGATTCTTCAAAATCCAGCGCACAAGCTGAGCAAGCCAAGTCGCCAACTTCAAATAATGCAACTTGTACGTCTAATGGACCTGCAGTTTTGGAAACAAGTTTCAGTTCTACCACCAGTGGTGGTTCATCCGGGGGTGCAGCTGGGGGATCTGGGGCGGAAGGGGGCAACAAGCCTCACAAGAAAAAGAAGAGACCCAGAAACAGAAAGAAGTAACAAATTCAGAAGTTGTGTTACCCCTTTTTGTAATTCTTTTCTCAAGTGTTACTAATCCCATTATTTACGTGAATGCATTTCCGTATTGTACTATGAATGTTATTTGGTTTTTGGTAAATGCTTGAAAATAAATTAATACAATTATCTTATTGGAATTGAAAGTGTCCTCTTTAATTTGTTTTTGAAAGAACGATTTAATTTGCTGTTTTGAAGTAACTGTGTTAATGAAACGTTTCAATTATTGGAAGTCGGAATTCTCATAACATCCTCTAAATTGCTCCACATTTATTTTTAAGCCAAGATTTGCCAAGTTTTAAAGTCGATTTTTTTTTGCATTCCTACAAATAATTTTTAGCTGATGTTTTGCTGTTCAAGCCACTGAAGTATCTCTTTTAGATGAATCGTTTGAAAGCAGTCTTTAGTTATTGGCAAACAAAGTTGGGGTGGAGTGGATGTTTCCTATCCTTTTTGTCTGGCCAATTTGGCATTTTGATTGAAATCTTCGACTGGTCGTGGACATTTTTGATTTTGATTTTTGCACCAGTTTCATTAAGATTTAAAACTCTATTATAAACTTACTCAGTTTGCTGCTGAAATTGGAACCAAATCTAATACTTCGAAAGTTTAATAACCGCCGTAGTGTACGCAAAGGGCTATTATTTAGATGCTCTCCTTTTTTCTACCAATCCACAGAATTTGGATTGTTTTAGTACTCTGTAAAGCTGTAAGCTTAGCGAAGCAGCTATTCTGCGGTGCTCGTGGTTTCCAATTGATCTCGAACAAAGTTTGCAGCACTTATATTAGTCCTGTTGTCCTGGTCTTTTTAATGCAATTTATTATCAATTTTTTGTCGGACTTTGACTTTTCGTCCTCAAAACGGGATAAACAGGTAAAGCCGGGAAGGCATTAAGTTCTATTAGAGCCTTAGAGCCTTTTGGCTTACTATTTTAAGTATGCAAAAAATCCGTTTAAGTGACAAATTCATGGTGTGAGGGGCGGTTTTTGGTGTCAAGGGGAATTAACCCCCCCCCCCTCCCCCTGAACCACCACCCACTTTAACCCCTCCCCCCATCCACGCCACCCGTGACCACGCTCCCACCCAGCCCACCACCTCTCTTCATGCTGAACCCACTCCCCTCATTTAACCTAAAAGCTAGCAACCCTAAGCAGTAACTAGCTACTGACGAAGCCAACCGCTCGCCAGTCGTTGAAGAGGAAATCGCCCGACATTTGTTCTTTTTTCGTTTTACAAATTTTCACGTCGCGAAGACCACAAACCCGTTTTCTCTTAGTCATGCTGCTCTTCAGCTGCTTTTTATCGCCATTTACGCTAATTAACAGTTGATTTTTAGCTGAATTACGTGATCAACTCTTTGATATTAAATGACTTGCCTCGTTCTGTAATTGACTTTTCAACAATAATATTAAGGTCACTTCAGGCTACGCTAATCTCTTTCAAGGCTAATAAAGGAACATTGCTTAATGAGGGCTGGCATAAGTTTCTGGAGTGAAATGGGGAATTGGAAGTTTTCGCCAAATGGAAAAGTAGTATTTTCGAATAGTTTTTTTGGCATGCATCAGAATCCAGCAGTTCAAGTCAATACTTGTTGCTATACATTGTACAGCATTTAAGTCTATATTCCTACCTTTTTGGCAGCTCACCAGCTAGGATTGCAATGGCACAATGGTTCACAATCAAAGATTAAAATGGTAAAATCCAAGGGCATTACGTCAGTGGTGATTACTTTGTTTTTTCAGCACAGAAAGTGCTCTAAATTAGGCTGAAACTGATGAGACGGCATGAGTTCAAATTGGAAAGATAGTTTTCGGAATTTCGGATAGTTTTTAATAGCCGCGCAGCGATAGCTGGGGCTATTATTGGCCTTCTCTTGGTTTTTTACAATTCAAAGAATAGAAACTTTTCAACCAACTAGGTTTAAGTAACCGGTCTTTTTTAATAGCCGCCCTCATCTTCTCAGCCGGCTATTATAGCGCTCCTATTTTTTTTACAATTCAAAGAATTTGAATTGTATTGGAGCGCTGTGTTTTTTTTAAGATGTGTTCACACATTTTTCAATGACTTTGATCTTTCAAAACGGGATAAACAGGTAAAGCCCAGCGGGCATTAAGTTTCATTAGAGGCCCAAAGAGGGCTTTAGTAATCATTCAAGTGCTTAGAGTGTTGCAGCTGCTGGGATGGCCTCAATTGAAGGTTAAAAGGTCATTTTTACGAGTTTTTGGGCTCAAAATGGTGCAATTTTTCATGTTTTTTGTGATTTTTTTTAAGTTTTTTGCTTGATTAGTCTTAGGTTGAAGTTTTTAAAAGTTGATGAAGGCCTTTTGCGAGAAAAAGGTACTTGTTATGACCAGTTTATGAGCTATATTTTCTGGTACTACCAACACACACACACAAAATGATACTAGTTTTTGCAATTTTTAAGTTTTTTGAAAATTTTTGTCATTTTTTGCGTTTTTCAACCTTCATGGGCCAGGGAATCTCCTTTAAGGTTTGATGATAGGGCACTGTATGGTTTCTAGTAACAATGGAGGGGTTTTCAACATTTTAATGTCTCGAATTTTAGCATTTTTTGATAAAATCTGCAATTTTTTTGTGGTTTCTTAAAGTTTTTGTCAGTTTTTGATATTTGTCCATTACCAAGTGTCAGGAAACCTATTCCATGGTCTGAAAACAGTTACTGCATAGTTGTTAGTTTTACTGGATTTGTTTCCAACAATTTAACCTTTCGAATTTTGGAAATTTTTTAATAAAACTTGCAAGTTTTTTAAGTTTTTTTCAAGGCATTTGTCTGTTATTCAGTTTTGCTTGCCTGAGTAGCCAGATAACCCCATACAGGGTTTGACAGTATGTTATTAAATAGTTGCCTGGGGGTAATTGGATGGTTTTCAACATTTTAATAGAACGAATTTCTGTTTTTTGAAATATGATATTTTTTATAAAAATTATTGCATATCGATCTTCGAACCAATTGTTTTTTAAGACTTGGAATTGTTTTACTGGATAGCCTCTAGAGACACTAGAATCATTTTTCGAGAAATGATTCTTAAGATATTAATGTCACGATTTTCAGCAACATTTCATTAAAATTTCATTTGATATTTTTAGTTATTGAAAATTTTCGAGTTAATCGATCTTCAAGGGCCAATGAACTTTTTCAGGCCTTGCAGATATAATACTGCACCAATTTCAGAAACAAATTTTGGTTCTGAATATATCTTTGAAATTGGTATATTTAAAGGGGTCAAATTTTGCCTTAGGGGTAAAAGCTTCCAAGTTTTATCAAGGGTTATATATTTGTTAAGTTTGTTTGTTTCTCAATTTTTTGAGATGATTTTGTTTGTGTTTTGGCTGGCATCGTTGAATTGATCTGCTGTTCAGGTAGAGTAAATCTAAGTTTTTCATTCAATTCTTTGAATTGTATTTCAGGACTTGGCCTGCTATGTTTTTTATTTCGTCGTCACGATTTTTGTTACGACCATATGACGTCACAGCCACTTCAAATCTGGTTTTTGTTCATTCGTTCATGCAATTTCAACTGAAATGCGTGTGTGACGTCATTTTTCGCTCTTAGTGGAGCGAGTTTTTTGTTGATTCGCGTGATTAAATTTTTGGTCACACTTGACTTACCTCTCTCTAAAATGACTTCCTCACTTTGAAATTGACTTTAATTCAAAGAGGTAAGGTCAAATGGGTGTGTGCCACTCTAAATGAAGGTTATTTGAGAGCAGCTAATAGAGGCAGCAAAAACTTATACAGATTTTTAATCAAAATATAACATATCAGCCTTCAATGAAAAGACGAATTTTTTTACTGATGTTTTGAGACTGCAGATCTACAAAGCTATTGCGGCTATTTTCTGGCAATCTGCCAGCTATGTTTGGGAATTGCTGTGATTTCGTATTTATTGTGTCGACATTATTTCTATATAAATATTTTTCAGTTACATGAGTTTGCTATGGCAACTTAATATTGTAGCACAATTGTTTCTTTTTTTGAACTTCATCATATCAGCCGGCTGTAATTGCGCTTCTAGTAGTATCTTGCTGCTTCGCCAAAGAAAAAAATTCTCCTGACCTTGTGCCGCTTTTTCAACATTTGGTGCAAAATATTGACATATCGAGGCTGGTTTCTTTCATTACTCATTCTGCTTGATGTGTGTTTGGTCAATCTGTTAGAGGATGCCCAGCAAACAGAGTCATTGATGAAAATAATTTAAATAGCAAAGCCCGGTCATAGTGCATTAGGTTATCGCAATTCATTAGAGGGATTCTGAGCTGGTTGTAGTTTTGAACTTAATAGCCTTCAGTTGAGAAGCTAAATTGGTATAATCAATAGCCTTCCTAGGCATCGCAGCCGGCTTTTCAAGCGTTTTTTTTACAATGCACAGAATTTGAATTGTTTTGGGGCGCTGTGTTTAAGATCTGTTCACACTTTTTCATGATTTTTGAAGCCAAATTGGAGTAGTGATTTTGTTCATGCCGAAACAGGAAGTGGAGCGGAAAAGCGAGTGGTTTCGCGGCGTGAATTTTTTTGCAAGTAGAGTGAGAAAACGGTGTTTGAACAAAAATGCGCTTTCTCGCTACTAGTTTTTTGTTCACATGCGGCAATTTCACTTTGGTTTTTACTATTTTTTCGATTTTTTGGATCGGATTTTTTCCTAAATGGTTTTCTCAATCCATTCACAGTTCATTCTGTCCCTATTGTTTCAAGCAAATTTTGTTTCTCGCTAGTGGATTTTTTGTCCACATGCGGCATTTTGACCTTGATTTTCTGTTTTTTATTTTTTTGATCTGATTTTCTTAGAGTAGTCCGTTCTAGGTCTAGTTCTTTGTTTAGTCAATGAGAATTCTTTGAATTGTATGTCAGGACTTGTCCTGCTGTGTTTTTCAGCTCGTCGAATTAATATTTGTTTTGCTTGACATTAGTTCAAAGCTTGTTCAATATTTTGCATCAAATTTTTTTGACTTCTCTCGGCTAGCTTCATTTGTTGCTTATTCTGTTCAAAGTGATTGTAAACATCAGTTGTTCAGCAAAGCAATCTAAAATGAACAGTCATTGATAAAAATAATTTAAATCGCAAAGCCTGGTCATAGTGCATTAGGTTATCGCAATTCATTAGAGGGATTCTGAGCTGGTTGTAGTTTTGAACTTAATAGCCTTCAGTTGAGAAGCTAAATTGGTATAATCAATAGCCTTCCTAGGCATCGCAGCCGGCTATTAAAGCGTTTTTTTTTACAATTCAAATAATTTGAATTAATTTGGGGCGCTGTCTTTTTTAAGATCTGTTCACAGTTTTCAACGATTTTTGAAGCCCAATTGGAGTAGTGATTTTGGTCACGCCGAAACAGGAAGTGGAGTGGAAAACGAGTGGTTTTGCGGCGTGAATTTTTTGCAAGTGGAGTGAGAAAACGGTGTTAGAACAAAAATTCGCTTTCTCGCTACTGGTTTTTTGTTCACATGCGGCAATTTCACTTTGATTTTTACTGTTTTTTCGATTTTTTGGATCGGATTTTTTCCTAAATGGTTTTCTCAATCCATTCATAGTTCATTCTAGTCCTATTGTTTCAAGCAAATTTTCGTTTCTCGCTAGTGGATTTTTTGTCCACATGCGGCATTTTGACCTTGATTTTCTCTTTTTTATTTTTTTGATCTGATTTTCTTAGAGTAGTCCGTTCTAGGTCTAGTTCTTTGCTTAGTCAATGAGAATTCTTTGAATTGTATGTCAGGACTTGTCCTGCTGTGTTTTTCAGCTCGTCGAATTAATATTTGTTTTGCTTGACATTAGTTCAAAGCTTGTTCAATATTTTGCATCAAATTTTTTTGACTTCTCTCGGCTAGCTTCATTTGTTGCTTATTCTGTTCAAAGTGATTGTAAACATCAGTTGTTCAGCAAAGCAATCTAAAATGAACAGTCATTGATAAAAATAATTTAAATCGCAAAGCCTGGTCATAGTGCATTAGGTTATCGCAATTCATTAGAGGGATTCTGAGCTGGTTGTAGTTTTGAACTTAATAGCCTTCAGTTGAGAAGCTAAATTGGTATAATCAATAGCCTTCCTAGGCATCGCAGCCGGCTATTAAAGCGTTTTTTTTTACAATTCAAATAATTTGAATTAATTTGGGGCGCTGTCTTTTTTAAGATCTGTTCACAGTTTTCAACGATTTTTGAAGCCCAATTGGAGTAGTGATTTTGGTCACGCCGAAACAGGAAGTGGAGTGGAAAACGAGTGGTTTTGCGGCGTGAATTTTTTGCAAGTGGAGTGAGAAAACGGTGTTAGAACAAAAATTCGCTTTCTCGCTACTGGTTTTTTGTTCACATGCGGCAATTTCACTTTGATTTTTACTGTTTTTTCGATTTTTTGGATCGGATTTTTTCCTAAATGGTTTTCTCAATCCATTCATAGTTCATTCTAGTCCTATTGTTTCAAGCAAATTTTCGTTTCTCGCTAGTGGATTTTTTGTCCACATGCGGCATTTTGACCTTGATTTTCTCTTTTTTATTTTTTTGATCTGATTTTCTTAGAGTAGTCCGTTCTAGGTCTAGTTCTTTGCTTAGTCAATGAGAATTCTTTGAATTGTATGTCAGGACTTGTCCTGCTGTGTTTTTCAGCTCGTCGAATTAATATTTGTTTTGCTTGACATTAGTTCACAACTTGTTCATAATTTTGCATAAAATTTTTTTGACTTCTCTCGGCTAGCTTCTTTTGTTGCTTATTCTGTTCAAAGTGATTGTAAACATCAGTTGTTCAGCAAAGCAATCTAAAATAAACAGTCATTGATAAAAATTTAATCGCAAAGCCCGGTCATAGTGCATTAGGTTATCACAATTCCTTAGAGGGATTCTGAGCTGGTTGTAGTTTTGAACTTAGTAGCCTTCAGTTGAGAAGCTAAGTTGGCATAATCAATAGCCTTCCTAGGCATCGCAGCCGGCTATTAAAGCGTTTTTTTTACAATTCAAAGAATTTGAATTGTTTTGGGGCGCTGTCTTTTTTTAAGATCTGTTCACACTTTTTCATGATTTTCGAAGCCAAATTGGAGAAGTGATTATGGTCACACCGAAACAGGAAGTGGAGCGGAAAAGCGAGTGGTTTTGCTGCGTGAATTTTTTGCAAGTAGAGTGAGAAAACGGTGTTTGAACAAAAATTCGCTTTCTCGCTACTGGTTTTTTGTTCACATGTGGCAATTTCACTTTGATTTTCTGTTTTTTCGATTTTTTGGATCGGATTTTTTCCTAAATGGTTTTCTCAATCCATTCATAGTTCATTCTAGTCCTATTGTTTCAAGCAAATTTTCGTTTCTCGCTAGTGGATTTTTTGTCCGCATGCGGCATTTTGATCTTGATTTTCTGTTTTTTATTTTTTTGATCTGTTTTTCTTAGAGTAGTCCGTTCTAGGTCTAGTTCTTTGTTTAGTCAATGATAATTCTTTGAATTGTATGTCAGGACTTGTCCTGCTGTGTTTTTCAGCTCGTCGAATTAATATTTGTTTTGCTTGACATTAGTTCACAGCTTGTTCAATATTTTGCATAAAATTTTTTTGACTTCTCTCGGCTAGCTTCATTTGTTGCTTATTCTGTTCAAAGTGATTGTAAACATCAGTTGTTCAGCAAAGCAATCTAAAATAAACAGTCATTGTTAAAAATAATTTAAATCGCAAAGCCCGGTCATAGTGCATTAGGTTATCGCAATTCATTAGAGGGATTCTGAGCTGGTTGTAGTTTTGAACTCAATAGCCTTCAGTTGAGAAGCTAAATTGGTATAATCAATAGCCCTCCTAGGCATCACAGCCGGCTATTAAAGCGTTTTTTTTACAATTCAAAGAATTTGAATTGTTTTCGGACGCTGTCTTTTTTTAAGATCTGTTCACACTTTTTCATGATTTTTGCAGCCAAATTGTAGTGATTTTGGTCACGCCGAAACAAGAAGCCGAGCGGAAAAGCGAGTGGTTTTGCGGCGTGAATTTTTTGCAAGTAGAGTGAGAAAACGGTGTTTGAACAAAAATTCGCTTTCTCGCTACTGGTTTTTTGTTCACATGCGGCAATTTCACTTTGGTTTTTACTGTTTTTTCGATTTTTTGGATCGTATTTTTTCCTAAATGGTTTTTGCAATCCATTCATAGTTCATTCTAGTCCTATTGTTTCAAGCAAATTTTCGTCTCTCGCTAGTGGAGTTTTTTTCCGCATGCGGCATTTTGACCTTGATTTTCTGTTTTTTTATTTTTTGATCTGATTTTCTTAGAGTAGTCCGTTCCTGGTCTAGTTCTTTGTTTAGTCAATGAGAATTCTTTGAATTGTATTTCGGCACTTGTCCTGCTGTGTTTTTCAGCTCGTCGAATTAATATTTGTTTTGCTTGACATTAGTTCACAGCTTGTTCAATATTTTGCATAAATTTTTTTGACTTCTTTCGGCTAGCTTCATTTTTTGCTTATTCTGTTCAAAGTGATTGTAAACATCAGTTGTTCAGCAAAGCAATCTAAAATAAACAGCCATTGATAAAAAATAATTTAAATCGCAAAGCCCGGTCATAGTGCATTAGGTTATCGCAATTCATTAGAGGGATTCTGAGCTGGTTGAAGTTTTGAACTTAATAGCCTTCAGTTGATAAGCTAAATTGGTATAATCAATAGCCTTCCTAGGCATCGCAGCCGGCTATTAAAGCGTTTTTTTACAATTCAAAGAATTTGAATTGTTTTGGGGCGCCGCTGTCTTTTTTTAAGATCTGTTAAAACTTTTTCGTGATTTTTGAGGCAAATTGGAGTAGTGATTTTGGTCACGCCGGAACAGGAAGTGGAGCGGAAAAGCGAGTGGTTTTGCGGCGTGAATTTTTTGCAAGTAGAGTGAGAAAACGGTGTTTGAACAAAAATTCGCTTTCTCGCTATTGGTTTTTTGTTCACATGCGGCAATTTCAGTTTGATTTTTACTGTTTTTTCGATTTTTTGGATCGGATTTTTTCCTAAATGGCTTTCTCAATCCATTCATAGTTCATTCTAGTCCTATTTTTTCAAGCAAATTTTCGTTTCTCGCTAGTGGATTTTTTGTCCACATGCGGCATTTTGAACTTGATTTTCTGTTTTTTTATTTTTTGATCTAATTTTCTTAGTAGTCCGTTCTAGGTCTAGTTCTTTTAGTCAATGAGAATTCTTTGAATTGTATGTCAGGACTTGTGCTGCTGTGTTTTTCAGCTCGTCGAATTAATTTTTGTTTTGCTTGACATTAGTTCACAACTTGTTCATAATTTTGCATAAAATTTTTTTGACTTCTCTCGGCTAGCTTCTTTTGTTGCTTATTCTGTTCAAAGTGATTGTAAACATCAGTTGTTCAGCAAAGCAATCTAAAATAAACAGCCATTGATAAAAAATAATTTAAATCGCAAAGCCCGGTCATAGTGCATTAGGTTATCGCAATTCATTAGAGGGATTTTGAGCTGGTTGTAGTTTTGAACTTAATAGCCTTCAGTTGAGAAGCTAAATTGGTATAATCAATAGCCTTCCTAGGCATCGCAGCCGGCTATTAAAGCGTTTTTTTACAATTCAAAGAATTTGAATTGTTTTGGGGCGCCGCTGTCTTTTTTTAAGATCTGTTAAAACTTTTTCGTGATTTTTGAAGCCAAATTGGAGTAGTGATTTTGGTCACGCCGGAACAGGAAGTGGAGCGGAAAAGCGAGTGGTTTTGCGGCGTGAATTTTTTGCAAGTAGAGTGAGAAAACGGTGTTTGAACAAAAATTCGCTTTCTCGCTATTGGTTTTTTGTTCACATGCGGCAATTTCAGTTTGATTTTTACTGTTTTTTCGATTTTTTGGATCGGATTTTTTCCTAAATGGCTTTCTCAATCCATTCATAGTTCATTCTAGTCCTATTTTTTCAAGCAAATTTTCGTATCTCGCTAGTGGATTTTTTGTCCACATGCGGCATTTTGAACTTGATTTTCTGTTTTTTATTTTTTTGATCTAATTTTCTTAGTAGTCCGTTCTAGGTCTAGTTCTTTTAGTCAATGAGAATTCTTTGAATTGTATGTCAGGACTTGTGCTGCTGTGTTTTTCAGCTCGTCGAATTAATTTTTGTTTTGCTTGACATTAGTTCACAACTTGTTCATAATTTTGCATAAAATTTTTTTGACTTCTCTCGGCTAGCTTCTTTTGTTGCTTATTCTGTTCAAAGTGATTGTAAACATCAGTTGTTCAGCAAAGCAATCTAAAATAAACAGCCATTGATAAAAAATAATTTAAATCGCAAAGCCCGGTCATAGTGCATTAGGTTATCGCAATTCATTAGAGGGATTCTGAGCTGGTTGTAGTTTTGAACTTAATAGCCTTCAGTTGAGAAGCTAAATTGGTATAATCAATAGCCTTCCTAGGCATCGCAGCCGGCTATTAAAGCGTTTTTTTACAATTCAAAGAATTTGAATTGTTTTGGGGCGCCGCTGTCTTTTTTTAAGATCTGTTAAAACTTTTTCGTGATTTTTGAAGCCAAATTGGAGTAGTGATTTTGGTCACGCCGGAACAGGAAGTGGAGCGGAAAAGCGAGTGGTTTTGCGGCGTGAATTTTTTGCAAGTAGAGTGAGAAAACGGTGTTTGAACAAAAATTCGCTTTCTCGCTATTGGTTTTTTGTTCACATGCGGCAATTTCAGTTTGATTTTTACTGTTTTTTCGATTTTTTGGATCGGATTTTTTCCTAAATGGCTTTCTCAATCCGTTCATAGTTCATTCTAGTCCTATTTTTTCAAGCAAATTTTCGTTTCTCGCTAGTGGATTTTTTGTCCACATGCGGCATTTTGAACTTGATTTTCTGTTTTTTATTTTTTTGATCTAATTTTCTTAGTAGTCCGTTCTAGGTCTAGTTCTTTTCGTCAATGAGAATTCTTTGAATTGTATGTCAGGACTTGTGCTGCTGTGTTTTTCAGCTCGTCGAATTAATATTTGTTTTGCGTGACATTAGTTCACAGCTTGTTCAATATTTTGCATAAAATTTTTTTGACTTCTCTCGGCTAGCTTCATTTGTTGCTTATTCTGTTCAAAGTGATTGTAAACATCAGTTGTTCAGCAAAGCAATCTAAAATAAACAGTCATTGACAAAAATAATTTAAATCGCAAAGCCCGGTCATAGTGCATTAGGTTATCGCAATTCATTAGAGGGATTCTGAGCTGGTTGTAGTTTTGAACTTAATAGCCTTCAGTTGAGAAGCTAAATTGGTATAATCAATAGCCCTCCTAGGCATCACAGCCGGCTATTAAAGCGTTTTTTTTACAATTCAAAGAATTTGAATTGTTTTCGGGCGCTGTCTTTTTTTAAGATCTGTTCACACTTTTTCATGATTTTTGCAGCCAAATTGTAGTGATTTTGGTTACACCGAAACAGGAAGTGGAGCGGAAAAGCGAGTGGTTTTGCGGCGTGAATTTTTTGCAAGTAGAGGGAGAAAACGGTGTTTGAACAAAAATTCGCTTTCTCGCTACTAGTTTTTTGTTCACATGCGGCAATTTCACTTTGGTTTTTACTATTTTTTCGATTTTCTGGATCGGATTTTTTCCTAAATGGTTTTCTCAATCCATTCACAGTTCATTCTGTCCCTTTTGTTTCAAGCAAATTTTCGTTTCTCGCTAGTGGATTTTTTGTCCACATGCGGCATTTTGACCTTGATTTTCTTTTTTTATCTTTTTGATCTGATTTTCTTAGAGTAGTCCGTTCTAGGTCTAGTTCTTTGTTTAGTCAATGAGAATTCTTTGAATTGTATGTCAGAACTTGTGCTGCTGTGTTTTCCAGCTCGTCGAATTAATATTTGTTTTGCTTGACATTAGTTCACAGCTTGTTCAATATTTTGCATAAAATTTTTTTGACTTCTCTCGGCTAGCTTCATTTGTTGCTTAATCTGTTCAAAGTGATTGTAAACATCAGTTGTTCAGCAAAGCAATCTAAAATAAACAGTCATTGATAAAAATAATTTAAATCGCAAAGCCAGGTCATAGTGCATTAGGTTATCGCAATTCATTAGAGGGATTCTGAGCTGGTTGTAGTTTTGAACTTAATAGCCTTCAGTTGAGAAGCTAAATTGGTATAATCAATAGCCTTCCTAGGCATCGCAGCCGGCTATTAAAGCGTTTTTTTACAATTCAAAGAATTTGAATTGTATTGGGGCGATGTCTTAGTTTTTTTAAGATCTGTTCACACATTTTCATGATTTTTGAAGTCAAATTGGAGTAGTGATTTTGGTCACGCCGAAACAGGAAGTGGAGCGGAAAAGCGAGTGGTTTTGCGGCGTGAATTTTTTGCAAGTAGAGGGAGAAAACGGTGTTTGAACAAAAATTCGCTTTCTCGCTACTGGTTTTTTGTTCACATGCGGCAATTTCACTTCGATTTTTACTGTTTTTTCGATTTTTTGGATCGTATTTTTTCCTAAATGGTTTTTGCAATCAATTCATAGTTCATTCTAGTCCTATTGTTTCAAGCAAATTTTCGTTTCACGCTAGTGGATTTTTTGTCCGCATGCAGCATTTTGACCTTGATTTTCTGTTTTTTATTTTTTGATCTGATTTTCTTAGAGTAGTCCGTTCTAGGTCTAGTTCTTTGTTTAGTCAATGAGAGTTCTTTGAATTGTATGTCGGGACTTGTCCTGCTGTGTTTTTCAGCTCGTCGAATTAATATTTGTTTTGCTTGACATTAGTTCACAGCTTGTTCAATATTTTGCATAAATTGTTTTTGACTTCTCTCGGCTAGCTTCATTTGTTGCTTATTTTGTTCAAAGTGATTGTAAACATCATTTGTTGAGCAAAGCAATCTAAAATAAACAGTCATTGTTAAAAAATAATTTAAATCCCAAAGCCCGGTCATAGTGCATTAGGTTATCGCAATTCATTAGAGGGATTCTGAGCTGGTTGTAGTTTTGAACTTAATAGCCTTCAGTTGAGAAGCTAAATTGGTATAATCAATAGCCTTCCTAGGCATCGCAGCCGGCTTTTCAAGCGTTTTTTTTACAATGCACAGAATTTGAATTGTTTTGGGGCGCTGTGTTTAAGATCTGTTCACACTTTTTCATGATTTTTGAAGCCAAATTGGAGTAGTGATTTTGTTCATGCCGAAACAGGAAGTGGAGCGGAAAAGCGAGTGGTTTCGCGGCGTGAATTTTTTTGCAAGTAGAGTGAGAAAACGGTGTTTGAACAAAAATGCGCTTTCTCGCTACTAGTTTTTTGTTCACATGCGGCAATTTCACTTTGGTTTTTACTATTTTTTCGATTTTTTGGATCGGATTTTTTCCTAAATGGTTTTCTCAATCCATTCACAGTTCATTCTGTCCCTTTTGTTTCAAGCAAATTTTCGTTTCTCGCTAGTGGATTTTTTGTCCACATGCGGCATTTTGACCTTGATTTTCTTTTTTTATCTTTTTGATCTGATTTTCTTAGAGTAGTCCGTTCTAGGTCTAGTTCTTTGTTTAGTCAATGAGAATTCTTTGAATTGTATGTCAGAACTTGTGCTGCTGTGTTTTCCAGCTCGTCGAATTAATATTTGTTTTGCTTGACATTAGTTCACAGCTTGTTCAATATTTTGCATAAAATTTTTTTGACTTCTCTCGGCTAGCTTCATTTGTTGCTTAATCTGTTCAAAGTGATTGTAAACATCAGTTGTTCAGCAAAGCAATCTAAAATAAACAGTCATTGATAAAAATAATTTAAATCGCAAAGCCAGGTCATAGTGCATTAGGTTATCGCAATTCATTAGAGGGATTCTGAGCTGGTTGTAGTTTTGAACTTAATAGCCTTCATTTGAGAAGCTAAATTGGTATAATCAATAGCCTTCCTAGGCATCGCAGCCGGCTATTAAAGCGTTTTTTTACAATTCAAAGAATTTGAATTGTATTGGGGCGATGTCTTAGTTTTTTTAAGATCTGTTCACACATTTTCATGATTTTTGAAGTCAAATTGGAGTAGTGATTTTGGTCACGCCGAAACAGGAAGTGGAGCGGAAAAGCGAGTGGTTTCGCGGCGTGAATTTTTTTGCAAGCAGAGTGAGAAAACGGTGTTTGAACAAAAATGCGCTTTCTCGCTACTAGTTTTTTGTTCACATGCGGCAATTTCACTTTGGTTTTTACTATTTTTTCGATTTTTTGGATCGGATTTTTTCCTAAATGGTTTTCTCAATCCATTCACAGTTCATTCTGTCCCTTTTGTTTCAATCAAATTTTCGTTTCTCGCTAGTGGATTTTTTGTCCACATGCGGCATTTTGACCTTGATTTTCTTTTTATCTTTTTGATCTGATTTTCTTAGAGTAGTCCGTTCTAGGTCTAGTTCTTTGTTTAGTCAATGAGAATTCTTTGAATTGTATGTCAGAACTTGTGCTGCTGTGTTTTCCAGCTCGTCGAATTAATATTTGTTTTGCTTGACATTAGTTCACAGCTTGTTCAATATTTTGCATAAAATTTTTTTGACTTCTCTCGGCTAGCTTCATTTGTTGCTTATTCTGTTCAAAGTGATTGTAAACATCAGTTGTTCAGCCAAGCAATCTAAAATAAACAGTCATTGATAAAAATAATTTAAATCGCAAAGCCAGGTCATAGTGCATTAGGTTATCGCAATTCATTAGAGGGATTCTGAGCTGGTTGTAGTTTTGAACTTAATAGCCTTCATTTGAGAAGCTAAATTGGTATAATCAATAGCCTTCCTAGGCATCGCAGCCGGCTATTAAAGCGTTTTTTTACAATTCAAAGAATTTGAATTGTTTTCGGGCGCTGTCTTTTTTTAAGATCTGTTCACACTTTTTCATGATTTTTGAAGCCAAATTGGAGTAGTGATTTTCGTCACGCCGAAACAGGAAGTGGAGCGAAATGCGAGTGGTTTTGCGGCGTGAATATGTTCTTATAAGTCTTACTTAAACTCTTTAATGCGTTGTGACATTAGTAGCACCTGCATACTCCCATTAAAAAACGGGAAATGCCATAACTATGAATTGCAATCGAAATAATTTGCACTTTTCAATTGTTTTCGAACAATCAATTTTAATCATTGTTTTTCTGGTCCTTCAATCCCTATCGGTGTCATGGTAATCAATGGCGGCTATTTTCCGACAATCTGTTGGGTATGTTTTTAGAATCTAATTGAAACTACTCAAATTAGTACACTTTTTGTCACTAAAGAAGCAAATCCAGTCAACTTTTGTCTTTTTTAAGTGCTGTGTTACATCTAAATGCCTTGTTTTTTTGGGATACATGAAGTTATTTGTTTTACGTAAATTCTGGGCTCATACTTCAATTGACAACTGAAACAAGGTGGCACTGAGGTAAAAGTTTTGTGGCTTTTAGTAATACTGTATATTTTCATTATTTCTTCGAAATTTTCAAGCAAATAGATCATCTTTTTTAATTGCTCTCGAACGAAGCTTGGAGCAAATATCGTAGTCGTATGCGTATTTTTATGCAAAATTTTTGCGTGACCTTTTTGTTTCTTGTAGAATGTTCTCTTGCTCGTTTGAGTGGTTAGATTGTGTCTTGAGAAACGGGATAAAATGGTAAAGTGTGATGGCATTGTTTCTGTAGTTTCTTGGTAGGCTAGGTGTGTACGTTTCACCAAAAATGTTGAGGAAAAAGTACTTTATAGAAAATTTTGAATTTGGTTCTAGAGCAATTCGTCCGACAGAGCAATTGATCAAACTTTAGTCATTTCTTCGAAAGTTATTGCCAATGAATTCGATACAGCTGAAAGAATAGAGCGGCAAATTTTTGTCGTAAATTATAGCTGACGGTTTTGCAAGTGCTTAGTAAACTACTGTCTGGAATTGAAATCAAAACAAAACATTATCAGAGGCAGTTGAGTTTTATTGTTGAGATAATTTCAATTGTAATTTTTAATGGCCGTACGTTTTTCTGTTACTTTTTTAATAATTCGTTGACTCGTGTTCTAATTTTTTTGTTTATGTATTGAGAAAAAGTCTTGCCTGGAATTAAAAGGTTTTTTGTCTCGACACGTCTTTATTTGCATACCGTCTGTTAACCATTTTCTATAAATAGATGTCAACAATGCCCACGATTGACCATAACCATGTCGGATAATTTCTACCTTTTCAGGTCAATGTTTTCACTGCAAATATTTACAAGTGACGAAGGCAAACAGCCTCACATCAAATAGTAAAACTATGTCAACATGACTCACTCAAATGTCTGTTTGCTCGAAACTGCAACCATTCAAAATACATGGCATAAAACAACTCAACAGTTAATGCCATTTAAATCGTTTACAGAGCAAATTCATCTGAAACGTCGTCGCACTTTTACGGCATGTGCTTAGCAGCGTAATTTTATAGTTGCAAACTGACAAAAGCAGGTCTTGGTAATGGCGGTTTTATCCGACAAGTCGTCGCAGTTACCAGCTATGGAGGTGTTTGTGACGAACGATGGGAACTTAGAGATCCTTCGAAGTTACGGAACCAAAGTGCACAAATTGTCAATAGATATGGCAGGTGGTGAAATGAGGTACGACGCTGAGTCGGTCACTGAGGATCTGGAGACGACTGTATTGCAGCATGACGATGGGATCCGACGATGCTACGGGTGTATTTTCGGAATCATTGGAGTGTTGAAGGTGCCACCTTCAGATTGGCTCTACTTAATAGGTAACAACAGTCTTGCCAAATATGGTTGCACTCGAAAAGAAAATCATTTAATGGCTCACAATTTTGATTATGGTTTTTTAAATTAATATTTATAAATTGTATTCTTTAGTCAGCAAAATCTAAATGATGATCGAGTGTCTGAGAGAATAGATAAAGTTTGTAGCTGTTGTTCGGGTTCTGTTGGTCTCTTTTGGGCAATTTTCATCGTTTTTTCTGAACGATTTGACTTTTGGTTGATAAGAAAGATGCCAATAACGAAAGCATTAATACGCGCAGCTCTGGTAAAGCTTCTCTATTGTATGAAATGCATACCGCAAGGCAGCTTTTGGAAAGGCAAATATTCATAGTTTTAATGGCAAATTTAAGAATTCGGATCACCTCGTCCATTTATTGTTAATTGGGTGAGAAGCTTTAATCATTCTACCTCGCCGTTCTCTATCGCTTGTGCCTATCGTCAGCTTTTGTTCTCATAAGAGTAAATTTTATACTGGTTCGCTTAAATGTTTTTTATCAAGATTTTTGGCCTTCTTTAATGGAAAGACTTTGGAGCACATGGAATCAGCGCAATCTGGTTAAGGGACAGTCAATGGAAAAGAGGCTTGAGGAGACAAACATCTATTTTGTGCAGTTGCAATTTTCTTGTGGATTTTTAATTGCTCTCAAACAAAGTCATAATGCATTATTCCTGCGGTCTTTTTAATGCAATTTTTGCTTGACCGGTTTTTCGTCTGACCCATTTGACTTTTCATCCTCAAAAAAGGGACAAACGGGTAACGCTCAGAGGGCATTAAGTGGCTGAGCAGTTCTCTTACAGCCGTACGCCTTACTAGTCTAAGTAGCGTTTTTCCGAAACTGTTTTGAGGAGACACCTTAATGGTGTGAAGGGTGGTTCTTAATATTTGACCCTTCTCAGTCAGCTCGCCCCCATTAACCCCTACGCCACTGAATTTGCTGGTATGGCAGAAACTCAGTTGGTGCGGTTGATACATTTTTCTAATTTTTTGGCAAGCGGGTCTTCATTTGTTTCTGGTCAAAATTCACAGATTCTTTGTGCAAGTCGCTATTTTAGTATGTCTGTTTTTTGAATTGGTAATGCCAACTTTTTTTAATTTTGCAATTTTTTGGTGGTAAATGAAAATAAAATTTATGGCTTGCAAGTACGTTGATGAAATCGTGTAGTAGCAGCGAAATTGTTTTGGAGGCATGAACAAAAAATAAGCAAAGATATTTTGATAGTTTTCTAATTTTTCAACTTCTTGAACAGTTGTTTTGTTGCTTCTGATATATGCAGCTGTTTTTTTCTGGATTGCGGGTTAATTCTTTTTATAGAGTATGGAGAAAACTAACTTTGAACATACTTTCAGAAAATTTAAAAAATTCGTACTGATTTTCCAATTCTTTAAAGTCTTTGAAAATATTTGTGATTTGAGTTCTAGGGTTTGATAGATCTTTTCTTGCTCTTGAAACAGCGTTTTTGCGCAGATTTTAGCATCTGAATATTGCCCGTGAAGACACAAGGATTCATTGGATAATTTAATTATGTTTTTGTTATTTTCTGAGTGTTTTGAAAATTCTTTTTGCTTTTGCTTCTACTTCAAACAAAATCTCCGAGAGCTGTTAAGTTCTCTGGCTTCTTGTATTGTTGATAGGAAACATTGTTTTTCAGTTTCACACCAAAAGTGTCTACGATTTGAACGTTATTTTTGAAGTTTAAATATTTGTCTATTTTTCTGTCTGTTTGGCTCTTCGTTCAATTGATTTGATGGTCAGTTCAAGGATTTCCAAGTCTTTGCCTATTTTCTTCATAACTTTTTTTGCAACGTTCTCATCTTAAATCTTTATAGTGGACAATAGCGAACATCGATGATGCCATTTTGAGGTACTTAGGGAGCTTGTTGCCTCCCCCGGACTGAAGCTGTATATTATGGAAGGAAGCCCCGCAAGTTTTTCGAGATCAATTCTTTCGATGTTAGTGAGTTTTGTTTTCAACTTATGGGAATGATTTCTCGAGATTTAGCGCCAACTCCATGTGAATTCTGTTAGAATTTTATTGAATTGTGATTCAAATTTTAGGGTCGATTAAGTCCCCATGAAATGCTGATAATGATCTCTTTCACGTAATCGTAACTTACAATTGATAGCCGTTTCAATTATTTGATTTCATCGTTTTTGTAAGCTCTTTACGAGTTTTTCTGTGATAACTTGGAAACGAATTTTGAGTTTGCTTGATTAAAGAAATTTTTGTTTATAGCCGCCGTCATCTCAGCTGGCTATTATTAGGCTACCAAGTTTTTAACTATCGCAAACGGAAAATTTGTTTTGCTTAGCCTATTTTTCACCTTTTTCGACATTATGCCGAAAATGTTTTTGACTTCTTCAAGCTAGTTTTCTTTGCTCGTTCCCAGGAAACTGCTTTCTTTAATCACAACTTTTCTCGGCAAGCGATAGCATGATCTAATCTTTCAGTGATCACAGAAGCTAAGGAACTGTTCACACTCCCAGCTCCCATCAACAAGACAGTCTACGCAGTGAGCAACATCGGAATCATCCGGATCAACAGAGGTCAAGTAGGACTTCAGGATCTGCAGTTGGCCAGAAGCGAATTCCACTCCGAAACTCCTCTTTTTGGAAACTTCCCAGGAGTCCCGGTTGGTTCGAGGTTCCTGCCACCTTATGGACTGAATCAGCAGTTTGAGGGGAATGAGGCAAAGATGGTGAGGGAAGTGAGGAAGCTGTTCTGTGATGAGGGATCGTCACGTGAGAGGAGAGACTTCTATTTTGTAGCTGATGGGAACCTTTGCAGTACATATCAGAGGTAGGTTGCGTCCCTTCAATTGTAAGAGAACAATGTTGTTATAATTGCAAAGGTTTAAGCTGAAAGTAGTTAAATTTTGGTTGTTTTCTCTGTTTGCTGCTAATTTTTTGTTCAGTTTATCCCATAAATTCTTTTTCATTTCACAAAAATCATTTTTGTTCACCTTTTCAAGCCTCTCTTCATCTTTTTATACGCGGCCCAATTTGATGCATTTACCTCAGTTAAAATGTATAGAAAAATTTTTGATACATGCTTTACTCCGTAAATGACTCATCAATCAAATTGAAGGTTGCTATAGGATAATGCGGAACACCTTTACGATGAAGTTTTTGAATAGTAGGGGCCTCGTATGCTATGACAGACAACTGTTCAGTTTCTCTCGAGCGAAGTTCGAGGCAATTATTTTAAACGTGCTGGTCTTTTTTATGGAAAAATTTTGCTTGACTGTTTTTAATAGCCGCCATCAGCCTTTCAACGGCTATTATTTTGGCGCTCTACTTTATTTAAATTTTGCTTTACCATTTGATCACGTTTCTCGTTTTACAAAAGACGATTTTCACGCTTGACTCGTGACTTATCTCATTCAGTCTTTCAGGTTAGAAGCATAGTTTTGGAATCGACGTGAGACTGTACTCAAAATTATAACCTTTCAGACACTAAAAAAAAATAGAAAAAAATCGATTAATTTCTCGCTCTTCTTTTTTTTGTTTCAATCTCGATGTACATCTAGCGCGTCAACGGTGGCCAATTTCTGGCCATTTGCAGGCTATGTTTGCGCTTCTCTTTTAGAACATTCTTTGACTTCAAGTGACTTTTTAACGCTTGAGTTTTTCATTTTCAGTGATTTAAGTTGCTCCTTTTGCGAAATGAAGTTTATTGCTATAATAAAAGCGATTGTACGATTGGAGTTCACAAGGGCATGATAGCCGAGTGGTTAAAACTTCCGTCGAAAACTCTGGAGGTCGGGGAGCGAATCACTCCCTGGTCGGATTATTTTTGCACCCATAAAAAATTAATCTATGCCACAGCCACTGATTCAAATTATTCCGCCTGTTGTTTGAGAGAAATTTATCCCACAGTTTAGTCGGTTTATGTTTTTTTTTGTATTTTGAGTTGCTTTGGTCACTTCAGAAATAAAATTTGGTTCTGTGTCTGTTACTTTTATAGTTTTTGCAATGTCAAGTCTCATGTTGACTTTGGATGCTTCACCTAAAGGTTTTTTACAGGAGCTCTATGGTATAGAAGTATCTATCAATTAAAATAAAAACATCTCAAAAGCTAGTATAAAGTTTTCAGGTCTTCTTTCTTGTCATTGATATTACGAGACTACATGTCTACAAAGCTATTGCATCTAGTTGCTAACAATATACCCAGCTATGTTTGAAAGAAGAATGGGAAATGGTCTAGAATAAGTTTTTGTCCAGTGATGATTTTTCGTAAATGATGTTTGTAGCAACTATTTGGGTCCTGTGGGAATTTCTTTATCCTATTTTTGCTTGACCTTTTTTAATAGCCGCCATCAGCTTTTCGACGGCTATTATTTTGGCGCTCTACTTTATTTAAATTTTGCTTTACCATTTGATCACGTTTCTCGTTTTGCAAAAGACGATTTTCACGCTTGACTGGTGACTTATCTCATTCAGTCTTTCAGGTTAGAAGCATAGTTTTGGAATCGACCTGAGACTGTACTCAAAATTATAACCTTTCAGACACTAAAAAAAAATAGAAAAAAATCGATTAATTTCTCGCTCTTCTTTTTTTTGTTTCAATCTCGATGTACATCTAGCGCGTCAACGGTGGCCAATTTCTGGCCATTTGCAGGCTATGTTTGCGCTTCTCTTTTAGAACATTCTTTGACTTCAAGTGACTTTTTAACGCTTGAGTTTTTCATTTTCAGTGATTTAAGTTGCTCCTTTTGCGAAATGAAGTTTATTGCTATAATAAAAGCGATTGTACGATTGGAGTTCACAAGGGCATGATAGCCGAGTGGTTAAAACTTCCGTCGAAAACTCTGGAGGTCGGGGAGCGAATCACTCCCTGGTCGGATTATTTTTGCACCCATAAAAAATTAATCTATGCCACAGCCACTGATTCAAATTATTCCGCCTGTTGTTTGAGAGAAATTTATCCCACAGTTTAGTCGGTTTATGTTTTTTTTTGTATTTTGAGTTGCTTTGGTCACTTCAGAAATAAAATTTGGTTCTGTGTCTGTTACTTTTATAGTTTTTGCAATGTCAAGTCTCATGTTGACTTTGGATGCTTCACCTAAAGGTTTTTTACAGGAGCTCTATGGTATAGAAGTATCTATCAATTAAAATAAAAACATCTCAAAAGCTAGTATAAAGTTTTCAGGTCTTCTTTCTTGTCATTGATATTACGAGACTACATGTCTACAAAGCTATTGCATCTAGTTGCTAACAATATACCCAGCTATGTTTGAAAGAAGAATGGGAAATGGTCTAGAATAAGTTTTTGTCCAGTGATGATTTTTCGTAAATGATGTTTGTAGCAACTATTTGGGTCCTGTGGGAATTTCTTTATCCTATTTTTGCTTGACCTTTTTTAATAGCCGCCATCAGCTTTTCGACGGCTATTATTTTGGCGCTCTACTTTATTTAAATTTTGCTTTACCATTTGATCACGTTTCTCGTTTTGCAAAAGACGATTTTCACGCTTGACTGGTGACTTATCTCATTCAGTCTTTCAGGTTAGAAGCATAGTTTTGGAATCGACGTGAGACTGTACTCAAAATTATAACCTTTCAGACACTAAAAAAAAATAGAAAAAAATCGATTAATTTCTCGCTCTTCTTTTTTTTGTTTCAATCTCGATGTACATCTAGCGCGTCAACGGTGGCCAATTTCTGGCCATTTGCAGGCTATGTTTGCGCTTCTCTTTTAGAACATTCTTTGACTTCAAGTGACTTTTTAACGCTTGAGTTTTTCATTTTCAGTGATTTAAGTTGCTCCTTTTGCGAAATGAAGTTTATTGCTATAATAAAAGCGATTGTACGATTGGAGTTCACAAGGGCATGATAGCCGAGTGGTTAAAACTTCCGTCGAAAACTCTGGAGGTCGGGGAGCGAATCACTCCCTGGTCGGATTATTTTTGCACCCATAAAAAATTAATCTATGCCACAGCCACTGATTCAAATTATTCCGCCTGTTGTTTGAGAGAAATTTATCCCACAGTTTAGTCGGTTTATGTTTTTTTTTGTATTTTGAGTTGCTTTGGTCACTTCAGAAATAAAATTTGGTTCTGTGTCTGTTACTTTTATAGTTTTTGCAATGTCAAGTCTCATGTTGACTTTGGATGCTTCACCTAAAGGTTTTTTACAGGAGCTCTATGGTATAGAAGTATCTATCAATTAAAATAAAAACATCTCAAAAGCTAGTATAAAGTTTTCAGGTCTTCTTTCTTGTCATTGATATTACGAGACTACATGTCTACAAAGCTATTGCATCTAGTTGCTAACAATATACCCAGCTATGTTTGAAAGAAGAATGGGAAATGGTCTAGAATAAGTTTTTGTCCAGTGATGATTTTTCGTAAATGATGTTTGTAGCAACTATTTGGGTCCTGTGGGAATTTCTTTATCCTATTTTTGCTTGACCTTTTTTAATAGCCGCCATCAGCTTTTCGACGGCTATTATTTTGGCGCTCTACTTTATTTAAATTTTGCTTTACCATTTGATCACGTTTCTCGTTTTGCAAAAGACGATTTTCACGCTTGACTGGTGACTTATCTCATTCAGTCTTTCAGGTTAGAAGCATAGTTTTGGAATCGACGTGAGACTGTACTCAAAATTATAACCTTTCAGACACTAAAAAAAAATAGAAAAAAATCGATTAATTTCTCGCTCTTCTTTTTTTTATTTCAATCTCGATGTACATCTAGCGCGTCAACGGTGGCCAATTTCTGGCCATTTGCAGGCTATGATTGCGCTTCTGTTTTAGAACGGCATCAACGGCGGCTAATTTCTGGCCATTTGCAGGCTATATTTGCGCTTCTGTTTTAGAACATTCTTTGACTTTTCAAGTGACTTTTTAACGCTTGAGTTTTTCATTTTGAGTGATTTAAGTTGCTCTTTTTACGATATAAGGTTTTTTGCTATAGTAAGAGCGATTGTTAGATTGGAGTTCACAAGGGCCAGATAGCCGAGTGGTTAAAACTTTCGTCGAAAACTCTGGAGGTCGGGGAGCGAATCACTCCCTGGTTGGATTTTTTTTGCACCCATAAAAAATTAATATATGCTACAGCCACTGAATCAAATTATTCCGCCTGTTGTTCGAGAGAATTTTATCCCACGGTTTAGTCGGTTTGTTTTTTTGTAATTTGAGTTGCTTTGGTCACTTCGGAAATGGAATCTGGTTCTGTGTCTGTTACTTTTAAGTTTATAGTTTTTGCAATGTCAAGTCTCATATTGACTTTGGTTGCTTCAATTAAAGGGTTTTTTAGAGGAGCTCTATAGTATATAAGTATCTATCAATTAAAATAAAAACATCACAAAAGCTGGTGAAAAGTTTTCAGGTCTTCTTTCTTGTCATTGATATTACGAGACTACATGTCTACAAAGCTATTGCATCTAGTTGCTAACAATATGCCAGCTATGTTTGAAAGAAGAATGGGAAATGGTCCAGGATAAGTTTTTCTCAAGTGACATTTTTTCGTAAATGATGTTTTTAGCAATTATTTGGGTCCTGTGGGATCTTCTATATCTTATTTTTGCTTGATCATTTTTTTCTGACCGATTTGATTTTTCGTTCTCAATAATAAAACAAAATTTGAATAATGAAACAAAGAGCGAGGACAATGATTCGCCGTCTAACTGTACTATTCTCTCTATCTTTACTGTAAGCCATAATTCTAAAGAGGTATACGTTTAGTGTGTACTGTGTTTGCTGCATACTTATTATTTCAAAATTATTTATATATCTGCTTTTTAAAATTATTATAGAAGTCAACTGTATTTATTAGTTGTTTGTTTTTTAATGTATTGTCCGATGTCTGTATCGCACATCATTCTGGGTTTTGTTAAGTACGAGTCGTAAGAGTTTTTTTGCAAAACTTAGTTAGTTAGACAGCCAGTTTGTTCCGTGACATCTTCCGCTTTTTATTCTGAGGAGAGTCTGAATTGTTGAGTAGATTTGAGAGGACGATAACAATTATGTAGTTGTTTTTCATCATCTTTTGCGGTTCTAGTAGCCATAATGCAACACAAAAAGATTTCCGGAACTATTACTAAAAGCAGTGAACATAACTTTGTCCGATTTATCTGGTATCAACCATGAATTAACAGTTGACATTACCGTTGTATGCAACTATTGTTTTCGCATTAGGAGTCGAGTTAGTGTTTAATAGACTACAGCTTTTTGAGGCCTCGAGTTATTAATCGATTGAAAGGAGGACGAGTTATATCATTAATGACAAGTGATGAAAAGCAGTAAACCATTGTTTAATTTACAAGAATGTGTGTTTTTTCACGTATTGAGATTGCTATACGTCAACTCTCCTATAATACTACCTGTTATTGGACAGTTTACGTAATAGTATGCATTATTGGATATCCGGCGGAACAGGCAACTGTACCCGGGTCGAGGTTTTTGGGAGAATTTTTCTAAGAAATGCGGTGATTGTGGTGAAAAAAAAAATAATTCACCGCATTTCTTACGAAAATTCATTGCGAAATTCACCACATTTCTTACAAAAATTTACCGCAAAATTCACTGCATTTCTTACAAAAATTCATCGCATCGACTTTTGTGGTAAATTAATGTAAGAAAAGCGGTGAATGCGGTGAAAAAAAAATAATTCACCGCATTTCTTACGAAAATTCATCGCGAAATTCACCGCATTCTTACAAAAATTCATCGCATCGACTTTTGTGGTAAATTAATGTAAGAAAAGCGGTGAATGCGGTGAAAAAAAATAATTCACCGCATTTCTTACGAAAATTCATCGCGAAATTCACCGCATTTCTTACAAAAATTCACCGCGTTGGTTTTCCAACGTTTGCTGAATCTGATTTAAATTCAAAACAGTCAAGTGACGGTTGACGCAGCGGACTAAAAATTTGAAGGCATGCAGGAGGCAAGAAATTCAAACCCGTGTAAGGAAGCAAACTCCTTCTTTTTTGTAGGAAAACCCTACAAAACCTACTTGAGTAATTTTTGTGTACGTTGGTTAAACTAGCGACAGAAAAATCATGAATTTGACTAATGTATTGCTCACTTTTTAGTATTGTTTCTTTTAGACACTGCAGTGAAGACCAGCAGGAAGCAGATGAAACAAATGATACATTTTTCTGGAACAAAGTCATGCTGCAAAGACTTCCGCCTCAATCCACCCAAGTGGAAGGCGGATTCGGAGTCCGCCTAGTCCATGGTTTTGCCACTCACTTCACAATGACCATGGAGGAAGAGGATGTTAGCCAGGACGTACCAATGTACATGCAAGAATCGTTCAAGTTCAGCCAGGCAAAGACTGTGACAATTTTTCTAGTATCCAGGCGATCTAGACACCGAGCGGGTCGGAGGTACAAACGTCGAGGAGTCGACCCGGATGGAAATGTAGCAAACTTTGTAGAGACGGAGACCATTATTTACGGAGAAAATACAAAGTTTTTCAGTTCGTTTGTCCAAATTAGAGGTTCGATACCTTTGTACTGGACGCATGAGCTGGCGGGTGTGAAGTACCAGGCACAAATGAAGAAGTGCCGAAGTGTACAGGACAATAATTCGGCTTTCAAAGTTGGTTCCATTCCATACATAGATTTGCATATTGATCACGGATCTGTTCTGTTTCGGCCCCCACAGTTCGTAGTTAATTTTGTAGCTCATTTTTTATAGCAGAAAATAGCTCACGAGACTTGGGGGGGGGGGGGGGTTGAGAGTTATATGGCCACTAAGCCGAGGGAGCTGAAACAGAACAGATCCAATAAATTTTGCACATGTGGATGAAAGGAGAACTTGAAACTTGAAAGGGTTGATAATGAATGTGATCTTAAAAGTGATCTTAAATTTTTCTAAATTCCAATTAAATTTGTCCATTGCTCCTATAAAACAAAAAAATGTTTGATTTGCATAGAGGCTCTAACATAATCACCATCACAACCCCCCTTCATAGCTCAAAAGGCGCGTAATACCCCCCCCCCATTCCATTTGCACGTGCTATCTTATTACCCAGTTTTGGCAGAAGCTACTGTTGGAACTTCGGAGAAAGATCTCAAATGGAAAATGTTAAGTTGTATTTCCTGCTTTGTAATTGTTGTTCTGTGTGGTTGTAGAAGCACTTTGAAACCCTGAAACGCATGTATGGCTCTCGAGTGGCAGTTGTGAATCTGGTGGCTGAAGAGAAGGAGAAACTTCTCTGGACCATATTTGCAGAAGCGATCGCAGACCTCAACTCACCAGACCTCTACTTCTTCAGTTTCGACTACCACGCACACACCAAAAGAGCACGTGAGCACTTTTTAAATCAGTTGAAATAGCGCTTATATGGTGGCAAAGAAAACCAGAATCTACTCTGCACCCCATGCCTCTAGCTTATTGGGCATAAAAATTTTACGCCCCCTGGCGCACGCGTTTTTTTTAGACCATGAAAATTAAAATCAAGCAAAATCATGCTGTACGTAGCTTTTTGGTACCATAGTGTATTTAATTTCAGCGGCGGACGAGTTGGAGAAGTTCTTTCTGGATAACTTCCGAGGTGTGCAGAACCACATCGGCTTCAGCTACGGAGACCACCAAGGACTGGTGAAGTTCCAGAAGGGAGTGTACAGAATCAACTGCGTCGACTGTCTGGATCGCACCAATGTTGTTCAGAGGTAATCATCATCTGGTTTTTCGTTAACTTATATTTGGGATTTATTATGTTTGCTTCAGCCCAACCACCGTCTTCTTGTACGAGCAATTACAAAATGGTCAGGTTACATATAGCAATTTGTAGCGAATAAACAGTCAACAAAGAGGGCTGTGTAATATACATCATTATATATATATATATATATATATATATATATATATATATATATATAGATCCTATCAAACAGAATAGTTTTGATTATTTAACTCACCTATAATGGTTCATGGCTGTTTTCTTTTTTTAGGGGGGGGGGGGGGGGGGCTATACAAACCATTATAGTTGCAAAGAACATGATTTATTTCGTCCATGAAAGCTCAACCATAGTCATCAGCTCTATCCATACGTTACAAGCTAGATAATATTGAGCTGCAAGCCTAATGAAAAGGCGAAGAACGCGGATCACCAATGATAGCTTAGACAACCTGTAATCAAGTTTTAGGATTTATTAAGTTTCCCCCCACATCCCGTGTTTTTATGCCCCTATATAGCTCATCACTATCTAAAAATTAGCGCATGCGCCTGAGGGGCGTTATGCTCACTAAGCCTAGTAGAGTCAAGTTTTGCAGAAAGATTTGAAGCGCATTTTAAGTGTACTTTAATAACTGTCTCGCCCTCAACTAAATACTCAAAAAAGAGAGCTAAAATTTGGTTACTTTCGCTTAAACTCAACTTCATAATCAACATGATATCCTTGTGTGTTGGGGACTAACGTCATTTTGCCGAATAAATAATTGTTTTTTTCCTGCCAAAAACATACAGCAAAAGAGCAAGTTGTTTCTACTACCTCGGTAAGGATAAGACTAAATATTTCCATAAGTTTCAGCAGTACTTGAAAATTTAAATATTTTTTATAGCTGCGAAGCTGTAAGCTGAGCGTAGCTATATTGCGGTGCTCTTGGTTTTTTTTACAATTCAAAGAATTTGAATTGTATTGGGGCGATGTCTTATTTTTTTTAAGATCTGTTCACACATTTTCATGATTTTTGAAGTCAAATTGGAGTAGTGATTTTGGTCACGCCGAAACAGGAAGTGGAGCGAAAACGCGAGTGGTTTTGCGGCGTGAATCTTTTTCGCTCTAATTTTAAAGTAGAGTGAGAAAACGGTTTTTGAACAAAAATTCGGTTTCTCGGTAGTGGTTTTTTGTACACATGCGGCAATTTCACTCTGATTTTTACTGTTTTTTGTTTGAATTCAATTTTCAATTCTCGCTAGTGGGTTTTTTGTTCACATGCGGTATTTTGACATTGATTTTCCGTTTTTTCTTATTTTTTTGATCTGATTTTTTTTTAAAAAATGGTTTTTTCAATTCACTCATAGTCCATTCTGGGTCTAGTTTTTCTGTTTAGTCAATGAAAATTCTTTGAATTGTACTTCAGGACGTGTCCTGCTATGTTTTTTGTTTCGTCGTCTGACGCTTCATTTTCGTTTTACATTTGTTCTAGAACATTCTGTCTCGTCACTGCTTAAATGGCTTTTTCGCGCTTGATTTCACGCTTTCTGCGTGACCTAAATTGCGGTTATTCAGAAACAGAATCTGTTCCTAAAACAAAGTTGATTGTAAGAAAGCAGATTGTATGGTCCGACAGCCGAGTGGTTAAGACGACTGGCCGTTAATCCGGAGATCGCCGGTTCGAGACGCGACAGGGAAAATTTTTTTGCACCCAAAAACAACCTCCTTTGAAATAAACTTGTAAGTTTTATAGGCGGCCGCGATAACTATTATCAACTCACTTCTGTATCTTTTTCCATCTGTATTTTACGGCACGCAAGTCTATTTCGCAGCTATTCCGGCAATCTGCCGGCTATGTTTTAGATAACTGAATTGTCTCAAAACTTCAAGTATTCAGTTTTCTTCAGCAGGCAGCCAATAATCTTACAGCATTCATTTGAGATCTTCAAACCTTACCATCAAACAGCTTTGGGAATCTCTCAAACTACGTTTTTAGCGATATGGGGTCATGTTGGTCTTTTATAAATAGCCGAGCAAAAATAAGTAACAATTTAGTGTTTCCTCAAAGATAAATAGCGATAAAAAGGCCAGCTTTGGTCTCATCTAAAAGATTCGATTTCTATTGGAGAGCACCTTTTTAATTTCATTTTTTGCCTTTTCTCGTGTCATTTAGAGACAACTACTTTTTCATATTCAAGTTTTAATAGTGAACAGGCCATTTACGACCTAATGGGGCTAAGGAAACTTTTTTTGTTTTCAAGGAATCATCGCTCATGGTTTTTATGACTTCGCTACTGTGTTTTCGTAATTTTTATCAAATTTCTGTTTTTTCGTTTTTGACTGCATTCGTTGCTATTTTGTACTCGTTGCTATTTGGGCTCGTTAATTGAGAAAACAATTGGCTTCACAAAAAGGATCTTATCTAATGCCTTGAATGCATACCTAATGATTGTTGAGACTTTGAAAATCTTATTTCAAAAGAAATTTGAACTTTAACCGTTTTTGAACTCAATCTTTGAACTAATTGGTCCGTTTTACTAATTGCAGGTCCATTATGCTTAACATTGAATCAAAACTTTGTCTGATTATTGGTTTTATTTTCTAAGTACTGATTTTCCGACTTTGATGCTACTAGTTTTCACATTTTGTGATTTTTGGACATTTGTTCATAACTGGTTTTTGAAATCTTTTCACCTGAAAGATATTGAATATTACCATTGGCTTTGAATATTCTCTAAGCTTAACAGAAAAAAGTTAGCAGAGAATAGCTTATGATTTTAATGCTTCGGCAACTTTAGCACTTTTCTATTGAGTTTTTTGTTTTTGCCTGTATGTTGTACTTTCTAAAGTCCTATGGTGATTAATGTACTATGGTGATTAATGATTGATCTCATTGACTTTTCATCATTGGTTTATTGGTATAAGTTAGCGCATTTAACGCTTTCCGTTGAAAGTTTTCGATTTTTGTGGCTCTGATACTACGAGCTGTCTTTAAAATTTAGTGATGTTTGTATATCACTTCGTACTTTTCGATTTTCTTGCAGTCCTCTTATCACGATACTGAGAGATCCCAGTGGCGTTGAACAGAATAACAATTTAAAATATCCAAAGTATTTCACTGAAGACCTTTTCTTAATGACCTCAACTTTTCTCTCACATTTTTTAATTTCTGGTTTCTGCCTGTAATTGTTATCATGTAATTGTAAGAATTTTTCTGATTAATCACAGGACTCAGTAGCATCCTTCAATTGGAGCTAAGGAATCTATTCAATGTGGCCAGGTGACAGCTTATGATTTTGATGATTTTGATTTTATTAGCTTTCAAAAATTTTCGAATTTTGCATTTTTACTCTTTGTTCAACTTGATTGTTTTTAATCTTTGACGCTTAGCATTTTCTGAATTTTTTGTGTTCCTTCAGAATATGTGCGATAATAGTAAGTCTCATGGATTATCAAATGAGACCTAAGTGAACTTATTCAACTTTTACTATATATTTTGACTGAATGATGGCCATAATGACTTAATTACTTTTTGTTTTAGCAAACGTTTGTTATTTTTTCTGCTTTTTTTGTATCTGTATTTATATTTTCTGACCAAAGACATTTCCCTAGGGGACCTTTAAGTGAGTTATCAAGAATTTTTGAATTTTTAGTTGAAAGCTAATGGTTGTTATGACATTTGAGATATTTGGTGTAATAAATTTCGATAGAAGTGTAAACTTCGTCCCTTTTTTGTTTTGTCGACTGGTTATATAGTCCCATTATGGGCCAAGATCTCCTGCTTTGTAGTTGCGAAGTGAATTTGTGTAATTTATCTTCGATCTGATTGATTTGATGATTTTGTTTTTGTTACTGTGATTTTAGAATTAATATTGAGTTTTTGCCATATTTTCTTTGTTTTTTTAATCAATTTTGAAGTTTGTTTTGTCTTGTTTTCTTATTAATGGCAGGTATCATGATGGCTCTAATGCGGCATTGTATTATATAATTCATTTAGTATTTTCGGTTTATAGCAATTTTACACAAACGTCTATTTGTGTACATCTGTAATCTTTATTAAGACAATTAAGTCAAAATTGTGGATGATGGGGATCGGAATTTTATATGCAGACGCACATTACCGAGCCGCCTTGTTTCCTTCTACAATTTGTGGGACGTCGGTTCCAAAAATAATTGGCAGAGTGTTTTAGGTTTAATTGCTTGGTTAGTTTTTTTTACCATAAATAGCTTACCTCACTTTAGAAATGATTTTTTGGCACTAATATTTAGGCCAATTGGGTTGCGCTAATCACTTTCAAGGTTAATATAGGATTCCCATATAAAGAGAACGACCGAAATCAAATAAGGAACTTGGAACTTATGGAAGAAATTTGGGGGCATTTTAGTTTTGTTTTGATTCCCCCCGCCCCCCTCCCCTCCCATCAGCTAGCTTAAGTACCCGATGATCGAAAATGTGGAAATTTAATATACTAACAAATGCTTATATACACACCGAGCCTCCCCGTTTGTATCAGCAACACAAAATCACTGAGTTATTTTTTCCGTTGCTTCCTCCCTCCGCCAGTGGACGTTATTTAGGCCCTACGAAAGTTTGCCCAATTGAAGCTGGTCACAATGTAACATTAGCACACGTGTGTAGGGTTTGCCATTAATAAGCACCTCCATTAACCGGAGGCAGGTACGGAAAAGAGCACAGTAGAAGATGTGATCATTGTATAGCAAATTTGGATCTAATCTTATTCGGGCCCCCAGTGTTTTTATGCCCCCAATTACTATCCGTGTTGGTATATAGCACGTTACTATGTAAAGTATAACACTTGCGGCGGGGGCGTAATTATATACCCACTAAGCTGGGGGGATGGAAGTTGATCCACAATTTCAACCGAATTAGATCGCGCCTAAGCTTACGACTATGATTCATGTCAGCAAATTTGCAGCTCAGCGACTCATATTGTTAAAATTCTTGAATATTTGACCGTTTTGTGCAGGTGGTTGGCTGAAAGCGTAGTCAAAGATGAAATGGTCCGTATTGGCTGTCTACTTCCAGAAGATAACGTCCCAATGAGACTCAGAGCCGCTTTGAAAAACATGTGGCATGAAAATGGCAACGCAATTAGTCGCCAGTACACTGGAACCGATGCCCTCAAAGGTGACGTCACCAGAACTGGGAAGCGGGAAATGACAGGGTTCCTGCGAGATGGGGTGAACTCACTAGAGAGACGTTACGTTATGGCACAGTTCCGAGATACAATATTGCAGTGTGTAATTGATTTGCTAACTTTAGGCTACTCGGACGAACCGGGTTTCAACATGGAAGCCCAAATTATTGAAATAGCGAAGAAGAGAATTGAGCAATCCGATGAATTTTGGAGTGCTTGGCTTGTTGACCACCTGGAATCGCATGTTGACGTTTCTCCCCAAAATACAAGGAATCGACTGTTTCCAGTTAACTGGACGTTATCCAAAGATTCCGAAACGGCTGCCACTTTTCAAGTTCTCATCATTTCCAGTAATAATTTCTACTTAGTTTATGTCTTGAGCCGTCCAGACAAACTGAAGGTCGTCAAGGTGTTCAAAATACCTGTTGTTGATCTGGATTCCCTGGCTTTCGGGACTGTGCTGAACTCTGGTTCTGACGCCTGCTGCTTGCAAATCTTTCACCCCATACCAACAACTGCCTCAGGAATCACAACTGTCAATCAAATCACGCTAAAACCAGTTGATTTGGATGAAGCATCGCCAAACGGTCAAGCCGCGAAAAATGCCGCAAACGGTGTCAAATTTAGCGAAAACGGTGGCTCAAATGAGAATCTGAACCAGCATTCTAATCACCCTGGAAGCGAAGAAGAGCAATTATGCTACCCAGAACGAGGATCCGAAGAGTATTCAAAGTCGAGAGCTATCGTAGACAAAATTGTAGAAGATTTTGCCAAAGCACGTTCCAGACTGTCACTTAGCATCAAGGTCAAGTCTGGTCACTTAGAGGTCGCCTCCTCAGACCAGATCTCTATGTTGACAGCCGGTCGCAAACTGAGCGCTCAAGCAGCCGCGGACAAATTGAGAGGGTTCCTAAGTGTCGGCGGGAACAAATCAGATAATGGTGGAATGGAAAGAACAAGAAGCTCTGAGGACGTTCTGAACTCAAGTAGCAAAAGTTTCACGTCACCTACGAACTCAGTGTTTGTTAAATCGTCACAATTTTTGAACAGAATTAAACCGAAAGAGTTCCTGGGTCGGTTGAATAGCAGTAATAACAACAGTAACATAGCGGGCGACAACGATCAAGATGTGTTTGATGGTGGCAGATACGGCAGTATAAATACAGAAACCCATTTGGGTCTAAGACGACAATCAAATTCAGAGTCGAATCTCAGTTCGACCGATTCTATACTCAACATAGAGCTAGCAAACTCCTCATCATCCGCAGTAGCCGATGGCCACGATGACCCTAACAGTATGCGCAATTCCCAAGAAGATATTGGTAGGACAGATTTGATTTTAAAACTGAATTTCACAAATCTTGGTTTTGTAACCATGGCAAATATTTATGGAATTACCGTAACTCATCAATCGCGTTCCCAGATTAGTAGTAATTAATAGCCGCCCTCATCTCAGCCGGCTATTATATCGCTTCTATTTTTTACAATTCAATGAATTTGAATTGTATTGGGGCGCTGTCCTTTTTTTAAGATCTGTTCACACATTTTCATGATTTTTGAAGTCAAATTGGAGTAGTGATTTTGGTCATTCCGAAACAGGAAGTGGGGCGAAAAATCGAGTGGTTTTGCGGCGTGAACTTTTTTCGCTCTAAATTTAAAGTAGAGTGAGAAAACGGTGTTTGAACAAAAATTCGCTTTCTCGCTAGTGGTTTTTTGTTCACATGCGGCAATTTCACTTTGGTTTTCATTGTTTCGATTTTTTGGATCGGAATTTTTTTATATGGTTTTCCCAATTCACTCATAGTCCGTTCTAGGTCTAGTTTTTTGTTTAGTCAATGAAAATTGTTTGTACGTCAGGACTTGTCCTGCTGTTTTTTTTTTACTTCGTCGAACTTTTTTTCGCTTTACCCATTTTGCCGCTTTTTCGACAGTTTGCGTGAAATTTTTTTGAATTCTCTAGGCTAGTTTCACTCTTCTGTCATTCTGCACAAAGTGCTTTTAAACAGCAGCTGCTCAGCAAAATAATTCAAAATGAAGAGAGTCAATATAAAAAAATCAAAGTCAGAAGTAGAAACGGGATAAACCCAAAAAGCCCATTTTTAGATGCCCGGTACTTGAACTTTGTTCTCATAAGTTTTAGTTACTATCTATAATGCTTATTGATACTAGACCCTGTAGCCTCTCAGTGAGAGACAGGAGTATATTCAATTAAGAAATGACATCAAAATAATTCGCACTGAGAAATGTTTTTGTACAAAAATCAATTTTTGTTGATATTTTCTTTTCTTTCAATCCCAATGGAGTTATGGGAATCAACGGCGGCTATTTTGCGGCAATCTGCCGGGTATGTTTATTATCGCTCTCATACAAAATTTGTAGAATTATATCACTCCTGCTGATCTTTTTATCTATTTTTTTGTGTACGAACTTTTCAACTGATAGTTTTTTGTCTCGCTATTTGAATTTTCGTCTCCAATAACGGGATAAACAGGTAACGAGTTTAGAGTTTGACCCCTCCCCAACACCCCCCCCCCGCTCCTCCGCCTTATTTCGCACGACCCGTAAAGTTTTCACAATATCTCTCCAATTTTATGGAATCCAGCGAGCTCATCTTATGGTCAAGCTAAAAACTGATTAAAAACTGAAGAGCTAGAATGAAAAAAAGTCGTATATGTTCAGAATATTAGTTAAAAGTGCTACGTAAAACGCCAGCCACCAAAATATTTGTTGGTTGAAGCACAGTCTCGTTCAGAAGCGACAACTGATAGATCTTTAATTATGAACCTGCGCTTGACATAGCCTCTTGGTCTAGCCCTTTGAATTGCTGAGTGGAGTAATTATTAGTTTTGAGTTTCGTCGTTGATTTTGATTTAAGAAAATTCGCGTAGCCTTCAATCTGTTACGTCTGTTCCCTAAGGTTTAATAATTGTTCTCAAAGGAAGTTTTTATGCAATTGTTCGCGGTCCTATGAGCCGGCCTATGAAATGAGACCGCTAGTATAGCTAGAATCATCTGTAGCTGTTTTATGAGGAAGATCGAAAAAAAATTTTTGCTCTACCTTTGTTCACAGATTGTTCAACATTTTCGTGAAATCTTTTTATGTTGCGTTGATTTTCGTCAGACCGAAACAGGAAGTGAAAAGAAAAAGCGAGTAGTTTTGCGGCATAAACTTTTTAAATCTAATTTCGAAGTAGAGTTGGAGAATGGTGTAGGAACAAAAATTGCTTTCTCGCTTGTGCTTTGGTTCACAAGCGCCATTTTTGGTTCGATTTTTATTTTTTCGATTTTTTGATAGAATGTTTTCTAAATGGTTTTCCGAATCCATTTATAGCCCATTCTTTGTCTAGTTTTTTGTTTTGTCAATAAAAATTCTTTGAATTTTAGGTCAGGGCTGGTCCTACTATGTTTTTGTTTCGTCTTCTGACGTTTGTTTACACAGCAAAGCTGAAAAGGTCAAATTTTCTTAATGGCTTCTTATTCTCTAACGGTTTTTGCGCGCGTGACGTCATTTCTCATTCTCTCTATCAAAAATCGGCATTTTTGATCATACGTGATTAGATTTTGATCATACGTGACTTACCTCATTCAATAAAGTGACTTTTGCACTTTAATGCTGAAGTTTAATTTGCATTAGTTTAAGGTCAAAGAAACTCATATGTGCAGTAGAGGTCACTAATAAAGGCTAAAAAGGCTTCTGTGGAATGAATTTTATCAAGCTGTTTTAAGTTATCGCTGAATGTTTTTACATAGATTTTTGAGCGGCGTCGGTTTTTTCAATTTAGATCTGTATCCGTTATCTATCTCTATTATACGGCACGGAAGTCTATTTCGCAGCTATTCCGGCAATCTGCCGGCTATGTTAATGCAGTTCAGCACCTCTAGAGCGTATTGCGTTCTGTTCCAGATTCTTTCTGCAGAGTACTTTAATTAGAAAATTCAATAGCTGACTGCTTGCATTTTTATCTTGTGAATCGGGCTGCAAGAGTTTATTACAAAAGTCTTGCTTGTGAAAACAATTAGGGACCTGAGAACAAATTTGATTAATTCTTAAATGAGTAGTGCAATACGGTTGATAAGGAATATCTCGAAAATGTCATCAGTATAGTAATATTTTTCGGAAATAAACAATTTTCACAATCTTTTTCTACAGAAGATTAATTGGTTCCAGTACTGGAGAAGCCTAAAAACTAAAGCCCTCGCCCGGTTTTTGAGTGACTTTCATCGGCTATGTTGATTTGTATTAACGAAGTTGGGGGAAAATCTTTGTTTTGTTTGGAAACCTGGTCTGTATGTCAGTTTTTCCTTTGTCAGTTTTGGATTATTTTTTGGTTGCTCTCAAACGAAGTTTGTAGAAATTATATTAGTCTTGTGTTCTTTTTTTATGCGATTTTTCGCTCGACTGACCCATTTGACTTTCATCCTCAAAAACGGGATAAACCGGTAGCGCTGGGAGGGCATTAAGTTCTCTTAGAGCCGTGAGCCTAAACTCCAAGAATGCAATTTACCAAACTTTTTGATGAGACAATTTCATGGTGTGAAGGGCGGTTCTTAGTCAGTAAAGTTTGACCCGTTCGGTCAGACCCCGTTAGTCGGTTATGTTTGATGCTTTTTTATCTGGAAGTGAAATAATTCTTCTTCAGCCGCTTGACTGTCCTGTGAGAAAGGTGCGCTTATAACTAATTTATATTATAATCTGTATAACTAACCATATAACTTCGTCTTGTTTATGAGTTCTACATATTAAAACCTTTGGTTACGGGTAAAATGTTTGTTTGCATACTAAAAACTTTTGGAGAAAAAGAGGTGAACCCCCCCCCCTCACACTCCGACTCAGTCGACCCTTGGAATATAGACATAATAATTGCTATTCAAACGGCCTTGTGACCACTATATTGCAATGATTAGCTTCGCTTTTTTTAGGCGGTAGTATTTATGAAAGAGCATCATAAACGGAAGCACATTAGATATAGGTCACGTGACTCTGCTTGAGGTTACAAAGAACTTCTGGCGTTTCACGAGATCCATCTGGCGTTCGAATTGTAAAGTCAGAATTTTTAAATGATTTCTGGGATCTATTCTGTTTTGCCCCCCCCCGTGTTTTTTACGCCCCCAGTTACAAATTACATGTTATATAGCATGTTACTATTTAAGAAAATAGCACGTGCTCGGGGGGGGGGGCAAAACAGAATAGATCCGATTTCTGCAGAGTCACGTAACCTGGCTTAAAACACAACTTTATTGAAAATACCGAAAGGTCATGAGGTCAACTTCAGGCTATGTATATAGGAACCTCTGGCGCTGCAGACTTTCGGCATTTTAAAACTGGCACGTGTGTCTTGTTTTGTTTGTTCACAGAATTTTGAAAATGACGAATTTGATTACAGAAAAGGAAAAAAAAATAAAACCAAATATTTCGTTAGATTTAATCTGCTGAGAGTTAAACTGAAGACATTTTGGATCTTTGTGCCCCCTACCACAGCTTAGTGGGTGCATTTTATTACAAAGCACGTGCCATATTTTTACATAATGAATTGCTATATAATGACATGATCTCTCTAACTGGGGGGGGGGGGGTGGCAGGCACAAACGGAAATGATCCCACAATTTTTAACTACAAAAAGGACCAACGGACACGTTGCGTGCTCGTTATAATTAACCTTTGATTTAATTATTACTAAAAAGTCTAACTTTCATTCATTTTTCTTTCTCATTTTGCTCGCTGATTTTAATCTTGGTGACCAATGAATATAAATCAAGTACGATTTTGGTCGAATTGTCATTTATATGATATGTCTTTTAGGATCTCTGAAGCTCTCCACTGTCAGAATTGAAGAGTCTGAGATGGCCGACTGCAAAGGGTCTCAGCTGAGGGCGGTGGAATTGCAAGAGGATTTTTATTCGTCCCCATCCGCTGGTGGGAACAGAAGTCAGTTTGATCACAACACTCTAGTCAAACGACTTCAGAGCAAAGAGTGCAAAACACAAGTTCTCTTTTTGTGAAATCATTTTTGTGAAATCATTTTTGTTCACAAGTATGTTTCACTGTTTCCTCTTCCTCAAAATGATCCAAGGAGAGTGAAAGGAAGCATCGTTGAGTTTTTGACCCCTTTGAGTCATTTCAGTCGATTATTTGAATCATAAGCTAATAGGCTTTTCATTAATCGCTAATCTGATCGGATATTTTTGTTGATATTGCCTTTGCAGCTATTAAAACACTTCATTGATTAGGCTGTGTCATCAAAAAATTAAATTGAGCTCGGGGGTGGGGGCTGTCGTGCTCGTTTAACACGTACCACGTAAGGATTATTGCAAAATCATCTTGTACTAGGAGAGGATTAATGAGTATTTTCTTTTCGTGTGAGAAAACAGATCCTATCTTTTGCGTGATCATTAACTGGCTCTTCCCTCCTCACTCGCAGCTATTTAATATTTACTTAGGATCATTTCAACTGTATTATGTTGCCGAAATTGGTCGAATTAGCAATTTTTTATAACATCAGTTGTAAACTATCATTTTACTGTAAGATTCTGAATTTTATTAGGCAGCCTAGAACGGGAACCAGCGCCCAGATCTCACAATTCGAAAGGTTTTGTTAGGTGGTGCGATCTTGTTTATAACCCCGTTTAATTGCTCTTTCGGCTCAATCAGAACAGTCAGTTCAACTATTCAATTAGTAGAATAACTAGGTAAATAATCAACAAAATAGTAGTAACTATCAATTCCAACAAGTAACAATCAATCAACTGTCATCCAACTAGAATAACAACACTACAATACTAACTAAAATACACTTAAGAACTACCCAGAGTACTGACTGGTAACCTTAAGCACAATGAAACTAGAAATTAACCAAAAATCCCGCGAAACGATACGCGTTATATACCCGCGATAACCGCCGTAAACCTTGCAACTTCCAGAGCAATCGCTCTAATCCTAACTGATCACCTGCTGATTTGAACCACGCTTAAACATTATCAGAGCTAACCGCTCAAACTAACAGACGAAACTGTGCCAAGATAACCCACGATCGATTCAGCGACTATTCAATCGCTCCGGCTAAGTTAACGCAACGACGCTTAATCGCGATTAACAAGAACCTCTCGCTCAATAACACCGGTAAACTATGCCAAGCAATTGATAATTAACTCGTTCGTGGTTAGCAACTTCTGCGCTGCGCTTATAGTGTAAGCCGCTTTTATACCGAGCCGAGCAAACAATTCGTTTGCCTAATTAAAACAACCGTCATTATGGCCCAAGTATTCAGTTTTCTATACTGTTGTTGGCTACTTTGTTTGCATTCCGTAATACCAATGACGTAATACCGTGGCGTGTTCCATACCAAACGCACTTATTTAATGTCATTCAAGATGGGGGCCCAATCGCATACAAATTCCGACACATACAAATTCCGAAATTTTCCGGAGATGCGGACTTTTTGTTTAGATAGGAGACTTTCTGGTGTGGTGAATATATACCATTAACTGTTGCAGGCTTAAAGCCTGGTCTCGATGAGAGCTCGTAATAACCGAAATAATCCGAAATGGCCGCCAGTTCGATATTCACTTAGTTCTCTACCTATTGTGTTTCCGAGTCTTTTGTTTACATAAGGGGGTTTAGGGTCTGTGGTTCGCATTCAGTCTAACCAGGCGTGGTGTTAGCGCCTTATTGCACCCTAATATCAAAAGCGTTCAAGAAACTCTAAAAGGTGGATTTCGGATTTTACCTCATTACTATTACTTTTTTACCTTATAAGTGGTAATAGCTCCGCACTGGATAAAGCTTTTACTACCAATCCTGGTTGGTAAATAGATTAAGGGTGCCCTAAGGTGTTGGTGGTCCCTGCTTGGTTTAACCATCTCGGCTTCGCAAAATGGGGGTTGCAAATTTACGGTCACAACTTGTAAAAATTTTCAGATTTGACCAAAACCTGCAAATTTTGTAAAACTCAAATTTCTTTCAGTTACATTGGATGTCATTGACTATAACGAAATATTATATTACAAAAAGCTCTTGGCGAGATCCTCAAAGCTACTTAGCCTCAAAGAACGGCCTTTCAGAACGAACCTCTGCCGATTCCCTATCCGAGACGGGAAACTCTTCAGAAATAGGAAACAAATTCTGCACAGCGAGGATGTGTATTCTACCCTAGTTAAGGCGCAACTGGACGGGGGTCACCCTAGCTGCTTACAACTTGAGCACTTGGACCGCGTAAAGAATCACGTGGAGAAGGGACGGTTGGTTTGCCAGAGAGTTGTGACACACACACAGTGTGAAGAATGCCAACAACGTATCGATATCCGTAAAACCGGACCTATGGTTCACCTTAATAGGCAACGAGTAGCGCGATTACTTAAGCATTTGCCAATCCCGTCGGACGGAACCGAATCACTTTCTCATGTGTTCCAGAAGTAGGTAACGTAATCATTTGAATTATCTTGTTTAAAAATACTTTTGTAATTAAATAACTATGTTTCTTTCAGCTCTGATTCTCTTGACGTTACCCAGCTCCTTTTTAAAGGCTTAGGTACTAGTCATTGTATGTACAACGGCGTGTGTTCAGCTTTATCGGTAGTGCTTACTGGGGATCGAGCTTCCGGTAGAATTGTCAAGACTGAGTGAAACGCCTGCGGAAATCGGGACCGAATCGTTACCTATTTGACCTCCCCGATGGAGTACGTTCCAGTAACTTGACCGGAGATGGTTGCGAGCTTAGTTCGGCCGACTTGAGGATGGTTGCCCGAGCACTTGCATCTATATCTATGTCTATGTTGTTTCGGCGGGACAATCAGAAGGTCACTGGGAAAGTTATACGGGCACGCAGCTGGCCCGTCGGCTCCCGCTATTTATCTCGCGTTCTCGGTGACTGACGAAGGGCTCGGCCCTGTTATTCTAGTCCTGAAAGTGGAACCAAAACCACAATAGACAAAATTACAACAATGGGTAACAATAAAAACAACGATGATGAAAGATACGATGATGATGATGAAAGATACGATGATGATGATGATGATCATGATGATGATGATGATCATGATGATGATGATGATGTTGATAATGATGATGATGATGATGATGATGATGATGATGATGATGATGATGTTGATGATGATGATGATGATGATGATGATGATGATGATGCTACTAGATTAGTTTAGTTTTTGTCCGCCTCTTTCTAACATTCTCTTCAAAATTTCCTCCCCCGATTCCGTTCCATTTTTAATTGTTTGGCTACTGGCAGCAAATAACCTATTCCCACGGGCTCCTTGCTGCTTAATATCCTCCTTTGGCGTTCAACTCCTTAATCCTCCTTCTTAATTCCCGCTCAGACATTTTTCTCTCTTTATTATTCACATCTATATCATTTATCCTCTTAGATAATAATACGAGACTAAGTCGGAGAAAGAAAACTGAACGGTATGTCCCGCAACATGGCGTCTTTAATGATAACAATCTTTATGATAAGTCATATGATAAAATTTACAGGACTACAGTTGTATGATAACAGTCTGCGCCTAGGGCTATTTCTGTCTAAGTGAGAGAGTGTGGAGTTTGTAGTTCAAGTTTAGTTTTCCATGCGTGTTATTAGGTGACTCAGTCTTTGCAATATCGTTCTCGTGCCTCTCAGCAAGATGCCTAGCCGAGGGGAACAGTTTCTTTCCCCCAAAATTATCATGACGTTTACGCAGATAAGACAGAAATTCGCTCCTTGCTGTGGAACAGCACAGGAGTCTTAATTGATCTCCATGCTTCAACGTCAGTATAATGTCTCCCAGTAATTCATATCTAATGGAAGTAATAATAAAGCATACGTCTTCTAACTGTTTAGATCTCCACAAAAGTGCAACCATGTTTGCAAATGTAAGTTTGTATGAGCAAATGGTCAGTTCTACGATACTGATCAAAATGAATGATGAATATCCTACCCTTAGCCTATAGAATATTGTGTTTGTTTATTGTGGTTTCGGTTCAAGGTCCGATTAAATATTAAGACAGCTTCAGAGTTCCTAGCTCCTACAATCTACCCCCCGTGTTTATACATTTGGTTTCTACAAAATCCAAGTTAGTCATCACCGCGTCAGAATCCGGCTTCGATGGCGTGCAAGTAGTGTCCTCGTAAATCCTTTACCACTGCCTCGATCACTCTCCGCAAGATGAAGGTTCGGAGGTTGATGGCTCTAATGTCAATGCGGGGTAGCCCCAGCTCACATGGATTTTGATATATGCCTCAGAAGAGGAATCAATGATCCGGGCTCCCCCATGCGGTCGACGAGGAACTTCATGTCACTCTCCGAGTCCGTCAGCTGGAAGGATCGCAGCTCCAACGTCTCCCACGAGAATCGACCGATCCAGGTCCATCTGCAGCTTCCAGGACTTGGCCGTGCCCATTGACTCCAGAGCGTTAATCTCGTCACTAGTCAACTCGGGCGTACCTTCGTAAATCCGATCCGAGAAAATGAGCACTGCCTTCCGTTGAACCGCCTCGGGATCAGCGTCCAGTTCAATCTCGACCTAATCCGTCACGCACGCACTGCAAGTCCTCGTCCAAGTCTATGGGGTTGATGTAAACTTCAAACGTCTCCCAGAGGTTGAATTTTGTCAATTCCTTTCTGGTTCTTGCACAACTCATAATGGACCGGTTACTCCATTGACTCTGAGGAATCGTGTTCGCCTTCAGTACTTGAATAAGAAGAAAAAGAGTTACTTTTTATGCAGCAAATCATAGAAAAAAAATCGACACTCTTGATTAAGAACTCAAGTAGGGGTTTACAATGATAAGCGTTATACTGCTCATTGGATTTAACGTGTAGAAGTGCTGGACTTTGACTTTGACTTTTTGGAGAGTCCAAGAGCGGGAACCAGCAAACGATCGCTTTTCGCAAACAGTTTGCCGTCTTATTTGTCGAAAAAACGACCCTAGTCGCTAAAGCTCTTACGTTTTTCATTTGTTGTAAGAATGTTGCTTTTAGTTTTGCGCGTACGCAAAAAATATGGGGATGGCAAAAGTTAGAAGTTCTTCCATTCTTACATGCATTTTGCACTTGGTATTTCCTACACCTTACGCCACATTTGGCGATACTGTGTTGAAGCGAAATTAACATCCTAGAAATTGGTTTTAACGTGTAGAAGTGCTGGACTTTGACTTTTGGGAGTGTGCATGTACCTCTCCCATTAAGAAAAAGTTGATTATTCCCAAAAGACGAATATGTCTAAACCCAATAACCAGGCTAGAGGAAGACTCTAAGCAATCTGTGAGTTCAATGACCTCGTGAAATCAAGAATAGACTAAACTTGTAAACTCTATCCCAGTGCTCCCCTACAGTGCCCTCATTAACTCTATTATTTGTCATGCCGAAGTCACTACAAGGACTTGAAACTTGAGATCACAGAAAGATGAGAACGCCTTGCTCTCCAGCATAAGTTTCTCTGTAGCGATCCTCAATTTTTGCAGGGAGGGGCTTTCATCTTCCCAGCTATTCCTGTACTCTTAGACTTCGAACATATACAAAGAGTGATTTTTTCAAAAAACTGACTTATCTTGCAAATAACGACGAATAGCAATCTCAATAACCTGAATGTTTTCCCTTAATCGGATAAGAATTTCTCAAGAATATGCGTTGTCCTCGATCCTCGGCTTATTTTGGTTTCGTGGCTGGTTCCGGAGTTGCCAGCTCGCGAACACATTGTATTCGACAGAGTTTTTCACAAAAGTGAAACAAAACTTCACATCAATCCCTCTTTCCATCTTCCGAAACAGCCATACACAGTAGAAGTCACTTCCAATTTCAGTCACCGCTTATGCTACATTTCAGAAAATTATTCAAGTCTTCAAAATGAAATAATTTCCAAGAAAGGTTAGCTTGAAAGAGAACTCACTTTTCTAAAAGCCGAATTACGCCCCCCAAATTTTGGTGGATAAACCCATGACATTGCGGTCAATACCTCGGAGAGAATTTCGAGTCCTGATGTGGTTAGACTCCTTGTAATAATCGACCCGGAGAGCATCATTCACTTCCGCAAGAGCGGGAACCACCAAATGATCGCTTTTCGCAACCAGTTTGCCGTCTTCCTTGTCAAAAAAACGACCCTAGTCGCTAAACCCCTTACGTTTTTCATTTGTTTTAGAAATGTTGTTTATAGTTTTGCTTATGCGGAAAAATATGGGGATGGCAAAAGTTAGAAGTTCATCCATTCTTACATGCATTTTGCACCTAATAGTTCCTACACCCTAACGCCACAGTTTGTGATACTGCTTTGAACTGAAATTAACACCCTAGAATTTAGGTTTAACGTGTAGAAGTGCTGGACTTTTGGGAGAGTGCATGTACCTCTCCCAATAAGAAACAGTTGATTATTCCCAAAAGACGTATAGGTCTAGCCCCAATAACCAGGCCAGACCAAAAATCTAAGGCAATCTTTGAGTTCAATGACCTTGAAAAAATCAGGAAAAGACGACTTGCAAACTCAAACCCAGTGCTCTCCTACAGGGCCCACATTGCCTATTTGTGATGCCGAAGTCGTTAAAAGGACTTGAAACTTGAGAGCACAGAAAGATGAGAACGCTAGCTCTCCAGCGTAAATTTCTCTGTAGCGATCCTCAAGTTTTGCAGGGAGGGATTTTCATTTTCCCAGCTACTCCTGTGCTCTTAGACTTGGAACCTATAAAAAGAATGATATTTGCAAAGAACTGACTGATCTTGCAAATAACGACGAATAGCAAGCTCAATAACCTGAGCGTTTTCCCTCAATCAGATAATAATTTCTCAAGTACATGCGTTTTTCTCGATCCTCAGCATATTTTGGTTTCGCGGCTGGTTCCGGAGTTGCGAGCTCGCGAACACAATTATTGTATTGGACAGTTTTTACAAAAGTGAAACCAAACTGTTCACATCAAGCTTTCTTTCCATCTTCCAAGACAGCCATACACAGTAAAAGTGTTTTCCAATTTCAGTCACCGCTTACGCTACCTTTCAGAAAATTTTTCAAGCCTGCAAAAAAAATTTGTTTCCAAAAAAGGTTAGCTTGAAAGAGAACTCACTTCTCTACAAGCAGAGTGACGCCCCCAAGTTTTGGTGGATGAACCCATCGCATTGCGGTCCATACCTCGGAATTTCGAGTCCCGATGTGGTTAAACCCTTGTAATAATCGACCCGGAGAGTGTCTTTAAGTAACCAAAGGAACGTCTTGCCTTCAACAACTTTGTTTGAATGTGGTGCTTCCCTTTCAGCGAACTTGATATGACAATTCCCAGATCGGTCACGCAAGGCACTCGCTCAATATCATCAACACCAATAGATACAGAATAGGAAGTCGGAGTAGTATGCAGGTAATAATATTTGCTTGCATTGAAGGAAAGTCCATTACAATGAGACCATAATCTTAGCGCGCTCAGGTCTTTCTGTACATTTCCCAAAACGGAATCTCCACAGCATAATAACTTGGTGTCATCAGCGAAACAATAAACTTGACTGTACTCAGGAACTCGAATCATACCGTCAATGTAAATTAGAAACAAAAGCGGACCTAAAACACTACCTTGCGGAACATGACTAGTAACAGGTAGTTCGTCAGATAAAAATCCATCATTGTTGACTCTCTGGCGTTATCGCTTAATTAAGAGCACAGAAGTGACACGAAACTCTTATCAAAGCCAAATCTTGCCAATTTAAGAAGAAGATTAGAATGGTCAACTGAATCAAATACTTTTGAAAAATCTAAGTAAACTACAACTTGCTCTATATTTTCGTCAAATTTAAATGTAACTTGTGCAGAAAAACACTTAATTGTGTAACCGTTGAATGCTTTGAACGGAAACCATGCTACAGAGGGTTGAGTGCATGCTCCAGTTTTGAAACGATTTGAAAAGAAATCTTTCAAAAATGAGGGAAATTCGAGATAAGATTGAAATTGGCCTGCAATTTTCGACGTCTGCACGAGAACCCTTCTTGTGGATAGGAGTAATATGTGCACATTTCCATAAATTAGGTCAGGTAAAAGACTCTTTAACATGAGTAAACATAAGGTAGACAAAAGGGGCCAAAATGTCCGCTGCTCTGTTATAAATGGTCGGAGGAACACCATCACAGGCAGCCGTCGAGCAATCGGGAATTTTCAGGAATTGTGATTGAATTTCTTCGACGGAAAAATTGACTTCAGACTGGCAAACTACGTCCTGGAAAACAAATGAGTTCGAATCCATTTCAGAACTCGGTTGACAAATTGAACTAAAGAAGGTATTAAACAGGTTTGCTTTTTCCAGGTTATCTGAAGCTGACTCGTTTCTGAGAAAAACTTTAGTTGGTATGCAATTTCGGCCATTGAGTTTCCTTAGGAGAGCAAAAGCCTCATTTGTTGAAAAATTGCATGTTTTTGCCAATAAAAAGTGCTTGTCTATTTCGATCCAATTTGCTAACTCATTTTCGAGATCACGTACTTTGGGAAAATTATGCTGCTTTCGTGCTGTTGATAGTTTATTCAAACAATGCATTGTGGTTGATGAATAATAAAAAGGAAATTCTCTTCGTTTTCTACGTTTCTTTGAAACACTCTTCTCTATTGCAAAATCAAGCAAACGGTAACTTTCAGGAATAAAGTCGGCCGATATTTCGTAACTTCTGCAAGCAAAAGTGCGTGTCAGGGGTAAAAACTTCCTCAATAATTCTGGGTCGAACGAGCTCGAAGAAAAACAACAGCCACTGTTCTTAGAAACGTACTCAACTTCTGATTTGATTATAATGGCGTAATGGTCAGATATTACTGGAGATTTTATCTCAAAGTCCCACAAGTCTTCGGTAGAACAGAAAATCAGATCAAGAATATTGCCATGTTTGTACGTGGTTAGAAACGTAATTGTTCTTGAGAGAAAAATTTGTTGTTTCAAAATAGTTTATTTGAAACAAAACCAATTTTATCGTCTAGAATTCTTCAACCGAACAGCCAGTAGTTGAATCAGCCACAATATGAGCACATGATACGGATTGAATTACGCAGTTGAATACATTTGGTTATCAAAGTTCATTCGCGCCCTTGCTAGCTGGCGTTAGCATAATAGCCTTCAGTTTAAAAGCTAAATTAATTAGTTTTCAATCCGGAAGTGCGTCAATCGCGTCAGCGGTATGTTTTACTGGTAGGTCTTAACGGGGTGGGGGCAATCACGCAATTCAACAATTACGAATGTATCTCTTAGTATTACCTTCGCAATTACAGCCGAAGCAACCCACGAGATGGCGTACGTTAGTTGAAGTTCGATGCTCTTCACAGGTATGCCTATTGCCCGAACTCTGTTGCGGGAAGCGCTTGGACTCTGCGAGTGGGGGTAGTTATTGTGATTTTGTTCCGGTAGTCCAAGTACTTCGTCTCGGATAACGAGAGCGTTCATAGTGTGATGAGCGAGACCGTTATGAAGATTTGGTAAAGTTGCCCAGCAATACAGGAGAGCTGGTTATGGAAATGTTATCAAGTCGTTAAACAGCAGACTAGTGGATTGCAGATTCTAATACATCCTGGATTGTAACAGATTTTTGCTTGCGAAGTTGTATATTCGAATTGAGTAAGCCGTCTATAAATGCTTGCAGAACTCCGTGATTGCTAATATCTGCTAATCCAGTCGGAAAAGCTTTGTTTGCCAGCTCAGCTCACTTCCTCGTTTTCGTTTTGTTAGCAGAGCAAAAAACTGGAGGCTCAAGATTATGGCGAGAACCTTTAGTAATTCTTTATTGCCTCAGATGCATTATCAAGTGATTGCTAAAATTCTTTTGCGCTTCGCGAAATCTACGAGGCAAGATTTAATGCAACTTGACAGTATATATGTTGGATTTCCATCAACATCTAATACTTGATTGGCGGAAGTGAGGTCTATGGCTCGTCTCAGCCTTTCTTGAGGCGAGCTGATTAGCTCGAATTGAGCTATGTTTGAAATAACACCGGTGGTACCATCAAATGTTTTTTGGCAGCATTTTTATACGCTCGGCACTCCGAGAACACAACAGTGTGACAAATTTTACTAAAATTCGAAATTCTGTTAAGAGAACATTTACGTGACGGCTTCGGCGATGCTTGATAGCTGAAAAGCAGATGACATTTTTTATTCGCGTTGTGTCGTATGCATAGTAGTTTAGGAGGGCGCCACCGAATGATTGAAAAAAAAATTTTGAGAGAAAAGAGATGCTTTGCAATTATTATTTTTGACATCACAATTTTTTTGCTTAACGTGAGAATTCTTTTGCATAAGAGAAGTCACATTTTTTGCGTAGCAACAATTGCAGATGCCCATAAATGGCACTGAATAAAGCCAAATGCGAATTGATTATAATTTAGAACACCTTAGTGAAGTACAATTAGAAACAGCGAGTCCTGTTGAAATTGCAACACCTGATTTTTGGGCAAATTTTGGTCAAAATTTTGGCAGAAATTTTGTGTTGATTGAAGCGAGTAGTGAATTGCAGTTGGTGCAAGATGTTTTTACTTATCAGTTGAAAAGATAGATTTTACCCGAGTTTGGTTCATTGGTCTATTTCGTATGTGACGTCGTTGAAAGAGGGGATTTATTAAATTAATTCAAGAGTTAACACCAAAGCTGAAATATCAGCAACAATTTACGATTTTTTATGAAGAGAAGGAACCACTAATCGCTGGTGTTGAACTAAACTGTTTACAATTGATATTAGCTTTCCGCCCCATGAAACAGCGAGGACGAGCAATTAAATGTATGCATGAAATTTCAACAAGGTTTAAGCTGGGTTGTGACAATTTGAAATCAGTCTTTCAGTTTTTTGAGCAAATTTGAATCCCGTCTAATGTTACGCAATACATAAGCGTCCGGACCACGTTTCATCGCAAAGGGACTAGTGGATTTTTGCGCATTTTTCCCGCTGATATATAATTTATGGCAACGAGGGAATTTTTTCTCCCTCAAATAGTCGTCTGAAGCCTTCCAATTCGCTCTACTAATACAGACTATTCTCAATCAATTTTTGATAAATTCCTGAAAATTTTGTAAGGACCGCCGCGCACTAGTTAATAGTTTTTAGTTATAATAATTTATTATCTGGATTAAGGATACAGCAATTTTTGATCACAACGCATCTTGTGAGGTTAATATTAAATTGGAAATGTCTTGGAGGATCCTGGCCTTCCTTGTAGAACTACAGTGGCCTTCCTTAATATTAAACGAGTACGACTGACTTAAACTGTGTTCTAACTTTCACGCAGGGAACAGTAGCCCAACACCAAGGGCACACTAACATTTTTTTTCAAGGGAGCGTCAAATTTATAACTCATTGTTATTTCTGAAATTGTTCCAGATTGATCGAATTAATTGCTCTTGAACGAAGTTCATAGCAATTATTGTAAACGTGTGTGTCTTTTTTATGCAAAATTTTTGCTTGACTGTTTTTGCGCTTTTCTTCTAGAACTTTCTTTTTGAAGGATTTTAGATCTGTAATTCAAAAACGGCTGTTCATTTTGAATGTCGATCTTCTTTTTGGTGGTAAATTGGGGCTGTTACATAACCCAGTTGTGATAGATACCCGAAACTGTCTCTTATGACACTTTATGATAAAGTGCAAATGGGTCCAGATCAATTACAGATGGATTTCTCGATTCCCCAATTACATTTAGATGACCTTGAAAGTTGAAATGATCCTAAACTTATGATGATTTAATTTAACCCCAGGTGTTAATTGTATCTACAAATGAAGCGAATTAATTTATTGATTTTAGCTCCAAAGTTTAACAAATAATATGTGAATAGATTTAGAATGGAATATTTGCTACTTACAATTAATTTTTCTATCGTATTGATGCAATTTTAGTGTTAATTGTATAAATTTTATGCTTAATGTGAAAAACAGAAGAGCCATTTTTGAATAGTGTGATGAAAAGTCAATATATTTATGACTTGGCGAGTCGATTTAGTTCTTCATTATATTGAATTCTATAATTGTTTTTAGATTAATATAATTTTTAGTCTAAAAGGATTATAGATTCCGAAATTTATAAAAGGCCAGGAAACTATACAACCGAATCTGAGATCAAATTATCCGCTTAATTATGGGGAAACATGCTTGTAATACCTTCTGCTAATTTTTAATCGGATTAAGGAACCAAAAGGTCAATAGGAATAAATTTGTCTCATTGCATTGGGTAAATTGTGGTGTAACCGTTTGGGCTATTGACCTCTCGCTTGGGCTATAACCCTATCTCAATCACTGAGAAAAAATTCCATCTTTCTGTGTAAAATTCTTTCCACTGTTTTCAGGCCCTCAATTTGTTCACACCATCAAATTTATTCAATTATTTAAGCGCTTTAATTTTATTGTCCTATGATTTGAGCTATTCTAAAGTATGTGTTCATTAGTTCTTTGTTCTAGTTGTATGTAGTAGTTGTCACTTTATATTGTATAGACGTCGTATCTCTTCAGGTGAGTCTCATAAATTTGCAATGCAAGCGAGCGTTTGAAATGAACGTCGAAATTTTCACTTGAAAAGCTATTCTTCTGGCTTTTTGGTATGAAGTTGAGAGAGAGTGTGATTAAATTTAAATTGCGCACAAGATAAGCTTGGTATAGATTGACAAGAATATCTACTTGTTCAACGTAAACAACAAGGAACAACGGAATAGGCTCACAGCGATGCTGGTTCGGTTCCAGTACTGGTCCATTTTTACGGTAATTATGCTCTTTTAGACCCAGCCCCCCCCCCCCCCCCCCGACCTTAACAATATTTCTGAGCGTTACAAGTTATAACTTTGACGCTGTAATTAACATGGAAACTGAAATGTTCGCTTGTGTTGCAACGGAGACTGTCTAGATTATTAGATTATACTCATCAACTAACTTACTAGTTTAGTATTCACGCAAGTGTAGACCACTTGTACACTTGTATTTTTAATCTTAATTTGATGCTTTATTTTTCAGCAAATACAATTATTAAAAATGAAATCGTGACCAAATTATGGCTGCCCTCTGATTTGTGCTCATATCTTATTTTTGTTTTCGGAAGACCCAAACCCCACCACCCCTCATCTTCAATCATACAGTTAATATGGTTGTGTTCTTAGGGAGAGACACTATACGTATAATCATATAATATGCGTACAATAAGCGGGGGGGGATGTACAAAACGAACCTACTAATATATTTGTTTTGTTTGCGCTTAAACTTATCATCAAAAATTATTATAATTGATATTACATGCTACTTATTTCCTGGCTGTTCGAGTAATAATAATGTCTGTTCGTTTTCAAGAACCGTGACCCGGTAAAACTTTTATAACTTTATTATAAAAATTTAAGGTAAAAAAAATGTTGGGGCGGTTGGGAAAAAGAACAGATGATTAATTTTTGTCCTTAGTTGATTTTTAAAGTGCTTCTGTAGATTTTTTCCTTCGAGTTCTGTCTTATAAAAGTGATGCGAACTAGTAGTTAAATGGTGCTAGACAAATTTTACGAATTGTATTATGAAATTTTGAATTGTTTGTTGTACATTTTGTGCTTAATAGAGCAAATTTACGCTCGTATTTTTCAATCGTTTTTCCAGCTTTTAAGAGGAAGATATCGTGATTGATTAGATGATCTCTTTTAGGACGCAGAGTTTTTTCAAACTTCATTAATAGTTTAGACTTGATTAATAATTTCTACTGTTAAGTCATATTGCTATTAACAATCATAATTCAGATTTCAAAACTTTCGTTTTTGGTATTAATTTAACTAAAAATGCCTTAGCACAATTGTCGCCTATTTGACGTGTCGTAAATTTTGAAGAGCCAAGAGAAATATAGTTCTCGGAAGTGGTCGGTGTTTGCTAAATTCGTACTTCAAAATCGTACAGACAATGTTTTTCTTAGTTTCTCATACTTATTGTTTCTTATCTTTATGCATACAAGTTAGGAACTCGAGTATTATTCAAGCGAAAGAAGATATGTTGGAGAGATTTAGACTATTTACTATTTCGCCCCATCGCAATTAATTTAAAGTATCTCTGATTTCAAGCAGCGGAAAGTGCGCTAAAATTGCTTTCGTTTTTGTAGCTGAGATGATTGTTGTTTTTCCAGTGGTCTATAGTAGCAGGACCAAGTATGGAATGCTGCATCAAAGTACTGAGAGGTATGCCTAAACAACAAGCTACTAGCAGGACTTGATCTGCTACACGGGTTGATTGGAACGATATTCAGATTCCACGGAGGACCAATAGTCCTGACAGCAAACATTGAATCGATTTGCTTGAGGTTTCTATGGCTTGAGTTGCTTGAGGTTTTTTGGCGCCCAAGAACTAACAACTTGTTCCAATATACGAAAACCAGTGTCACTTGTATGGACCTAAGCGTTCTCAAACTTGTGCAAACTATGATGTCAAGCGAGTTGGACTAGACAACGAAGAAGAGTATCCAATTGCAGATAAGGCAATACAGAACAACTTCTAGATGAACCCCTTCATCAAATCAGTGACAAAGCAATTGAAGTCTTCAATCAACTACAACCTCTTTTCTCGCAGCAGGGGTTTTAACTGAAGAATTGGATAAGCAACAGCAATGAGGTTAACTCAGCAGTCTCAGAAGACTTGAAACCGATCAGCAACACAAAGCAAGTCGAACCTAATACGGAGGAATCTTCAAATCTTGGACTGCAATGGACTGTTACTGATGATATTCTTCAAGTGCGTAACGGTACCGGAAAGGCAGTTTAAACACCTATATTTGAGGAAGATTCCTTCACATGTATCGTCGATATTCGACCCGATCGGAATGGTTGCTCCCGTTCATTGTTCACATGAGACGACTTCTGAAGGGCATCTAAGATTGGGCAACATCGGGACAACGAAGTGGACTTCCAATTCCGGCTGAATCAAGCATAGATGGAAAATACTTCAATACGACGAAAGATAAAATCGAGCTGCATGTGTTTACTAACGCATCTAAGACACGATCTGTGCAGTGGCCTATCTACGTTCACAACCGAAAGATATTCAGTTGACTAAGCATTTGTCATTGGAAAATGCAGAGTTGCCCCGATGAGACATCTTTCAAAATCACAATTAGAACTATAAGTGACAGTCATGGCAGTGAGGTTGAATGGACATATAGTCAAAGAACACGAAATGAAGGTAAATAGTGGTAGTTTTGTTCAGACGCAACTAATGTCTTGCAGTGGATACACAGCTCCTATCGTAAACAACAAGTGTTTATATCCCATTGAGTTCCTGAGATATTGTATACAATATACAGAAATTTCGCAATGTAAACGCGGTGTCAACAACTCAGCAGCGGACATTTGAACCAGAGAAATCAACTTTGAGGAACTCAAGAGAAAATAATGGCTCACTAGGCCGGCCTGTTGGAAGCGACCAAAAGAATGACCAGAGCAAGTGAGCCTAATCTTTGTCGCAGACGACAACAATTTACTCATCAGTCTTCATGATACAAGCTGAAGAAAGGAAAGCTTTTATTCAGTCGGAACGATTCAGTAACTTTAACAGGGTAGTCAAAACAGTGGCATACGTACAGAGAGCCTTGAGCAAATACAAACCAGCAACATTTGTAGTTTGTGCTGATGAAATAGGAAAAGTGAAAACAATCATCTTCAAGATATTACAGCGAGATCAATTTGGTGAAGTGATGAATTCTCTGAAAGCTGAAAAGGAAAATCCAAAAAGCAACAAAATATCCCTTCCTTTGTGGAGAGGGACTTATTCGAGCCAAAGGCAGAATAGGCAACAGTTAGTTGGACTTCAAAGTAAAGCATCCATTTTTGCTACATTGGAAACATCATGCGGTTGATTTATTCTTGTGAAACGAGCACAAGAACAATCAGCACGAGGGCACAGAGCATGCGGGAAACATTGTTCAGCAAAAGATGGGGATCATAGGCATACGAAACGCCTTACGATCAATCAAGTTAGTGTGTGTTACCTGCAGAAAAGGCAGATCACAATCGATAACACCAGCGATGGCCTTTCAAGATGCTTCAAAAGCCTTTACAGATGTTGGTGTTGACTAATTTGGCCCTTTTACAGTAAAAATTGAGTGAAGGAACGAAATGTGTTGATGTTGCCTCAATGCATATATGCGATTTATTGTACGAAGAGGCAAATCAAGTACAACCATCAGTCACCACAGATTAAACTTTGTTGGAGCTTTATGGGAATTCGCAGAGTACGTTGCGGTATGAAACAATGACGGGATCGAAGATCATCCAATTCAGCGAGGAATTCAATGGAAGTTCATCATACCCGCAGCACCTCTTGGAGGAGTATGAGAATGGTTGTTCAGAAGTTGCAAGAGAGGAATTTATGCAATGTTGGAGAGCAGATCAGTTATTGAAGACTTGTTTTTTCAACAATGATGTGTATTGTTGAGCAGACATTAAATGCAAGACGGTTGACTCTAGTCAGTTCAGACGTTAACTACCTAGAAGCGTTGACCGCGTTTCTTGCAGGGCTACAAGAACGTGTTTTTAACCTATCTAAATGTGCAGAGAAGTTTTTCTATCACCTACAGCTCTTTCGACAAAATCGAGGTTATTGCAAATCTCATTGGGGACAGATTTCGTAACGATTACTTCCCAACTTTGAATAATCGCAAAAATGGCGATCTACGGCTAACAAAACACTTAAAGAATGCAATCTGGTTTTCGTTGATAGAAAATAGCGATAAGCTGAAGTTGTTATAATTTGAGTCAAGTTACGGAGACCATCGATACTTCTGACGGTGTGATTCGATCAGCGATAAATCGAACTAACGACGGATTTTACAAGAGACCAGCAGTGAAGCTCACTCCTGTGCTACCAGGAAGTGACGTTTTTGGGATGGAAAGGGCCGGCGATACAGCGGCTCTGCTTAACTACTCAGCAAATCAATTCAAGTTCACATCAAGCACTGAAGTTAGAACAGCATGACAAGGGACATTTAATGCTACAGTCTATCGAAGCGAAATTGATTTGTTCAGTTGTCAACATTTATATTTAGTAACTATGAATTGTACGAGCGTATCATACGTGAAGTGAAACTCAAACTCGAATCAACCCAATAACAGCAAATCATCTTTGCCAAGAATTCTTGAATTACGAAATCGAATCTGTTATTAAAACAAATCGAGCTCAAAATGAGTACGAGATACCAAATTTGGTATGCTAGTTTCAGTGAATCTGCGACATTCATACCATTTCAGAGAATGCGGGGACCCGTATAAGGCATCGCGAACTCAGTGTATTTAGCAAATTCTACGACACAGTTATCTATGTAATCAACTATTCAGAATTGACATGTACAGCAGTATAAATAGATTGATAACTATCAAAATCAGTTGGTTGTTAACAGTTGAAACGGAGTAATTTTTTCGTAGAAAACTAACATAATACGCATTAATAAACAGTCCTTGAGCGGCAAATTAATTGTTTTCGTGTCTTATTTCTGTAGATAATCTTAGTGATTGTACAGTATAACTTTACTTTGACTTGTGATAAGAGAATTAACTTTGATATTCTCATTCTTTCCTTCTGAGTAACAAAGTTCTTAAGTAAAAGAAACTTTGTGCAAAACACATATATGTTGCCCTTTATCGAAGCCTAGCATAGCAAAGCGTAGCATAGTTGATATTGGTATTAGTTGAAGCCAATTGAGAAACAATATTGATTATTCATTTAAATGAGTATATACAAAATTGATTTATACTCCGATCTTCTTTTTTTGAAGGCGACTCACTAGAACATTGAGCACGAATTAATTGGGACTAATTGAGCATCAAGCAATGCAACGCTAATCTATAATTTAGCATTTAATACAGTTCAAAAAACTTAACTGCAAAAACGTAATATCCGGACAGAGTTGAAACGATGTAGACGATGTAAACTTTTTTTTGTCCTTAATAGGAGAGCATCCGTTACAGAAGTAGTTATGTCACTGTAATAAAAGTCGATTTCGAATGATCAAATCAAATTAATTTTTGGCTGAAATATTTCTGGAGTCTCTCGGATGTATTTCTTAGGCAAATTTTATCAGACTAAAATTTGTTTTCTTCAACGAGAATTTTAGGCCTTTTGAGCAGTGTTATTAAGGCCTTTAAACTGTTTAAAAATTCTAGAAGGAAATACAAATTTTTTTTAATACGTTCTCTTGAACGAACAGACTTTTTGAAATTTCCAAAATAATTTTGGCTCAACTACAAGACAATTGATGTCGTCAAATGCTCTTAATTTTTGTGCTGTTTTTGGTCAAATGTTCTTTTTAAACTTGAAGAGCTTCCAATTTTACTTTCGGTTCAGAGCATTTTTTGAAAAGGCATTCATAAATCAAATTTGTTAGACATTAAAATTTGGCTTATTCGTTCTATTGCATATCTTTGACTCGCTAAGAATGGTCGTCATAAAAATTTACTTTAATAATTTTTTTCTCATTTTATTAAATAAGATTTGATAATTGTCGTCTGTCCATTTGAAGATCACTCGAGTTTTAGCAAAAGATGCCATTTTAGTACACTTGATATCATATTAAAATGTGAACACGACCACAAACCATATTTGTATTCAATTACTGAATTGAGAAATGTTCAAATTTTTTCATAATTAGTCATCAATTCGTTTTAAAATTTTTATTTTGTTAACTAGCCTATTCAGAAAACACAAATACAATTCTCTCTAACTGTCGGTTTCAGTTTGAAAAAGGTGAGTTTTTCGACGCTACAATTTTTTTATTTGATTGTTTAACTTGTATTTTTAACATGATTCGTGTGTTAAATTTATATGGTTATACGGTTCTTGATTTCTTAAAACTGAATTTTTTTCGACAAATGACTTTTTGGAAAATTTGTCTATCTTTTTTTCGTAAAAAAGAGAACCCTTCTAATTATTGTACTTGTATGTCAAGATTTATGATGAAGCAACCCATCTGGTAGGCGACAGGGCTAACAAACGAAAACAAGATTTGTAGGAAAATTGATGAATGAGTTCAAAATATAAAAGGTGAAAGCTGAATATGATGAGCACAAAAAAAAATTCCGGTCCTTAGCGTTGATTCCGGACTTATTTTTTATATTACATATTTTTGCAAAATGAATTATGGGCCAGATTACTGATGCAAACAAATCGGAACAAAAGTTGCGTACACTGAACAAGGATAAAGCTTGAAATTAAATGCTATCTAACAGATTCAAGAAATAAAAATAGAAGAAATTTAAAACTAAGTACAGGTCTGTCAAAAACAATTCAGCTTTTGTAATTTTGACGTTCATGGACGTGAACTGAAATATTCCTAAATTGAGTTTTATTCATAAGGGAAGCAATTCGATGCTTATTTTTTGCTGATCTAGCAAAAATTAAAAGTATTTTAATTTCAAAGGGTTAAAGTTATTTCAAAAATTAAAGTTTATCTTAGGTACATTTGCAAAAATTTCTGGGCCCATCTACTGAACTAAACAAGTTTCAGCCGACAAAAGTTGCGTTTAACTGAAACGCGGAACAATTTTTTATTAGCGACTATCTTTGCGCAGATCCAAAATTTGAAATGCTTGAACAATAAAGAAAGGCGAGAGGAAAATAAGACTGTAAATGAAATGAAAAAAACTTCTCAAAAATAGATGAGTTTTCACGTTTTTGACCTTGATTAGTGATCAAAAATTTAAGTTTTCATATATTAAGATTTTAAATTCTATACATTGTGGATGCAATCAAGAAACAGAAAAACTGGCGCGAGCAGATAAAATCTATTTCAATATTTTGCAAGCAGTTTTCTAGAAATATTTGCGTCTTTAAAATTTTTATCAAGTGGAAGCTTAAAGCTTAGCATCGATGTATGAAGGCAGTTTTCAAAATTTTCAACTGAATTTTTAACTTCTTTCTAACTTTTGTGTAAGGAAAACAGAAATGCAAAGCAAGAGTCTATGCAAAATCAAGAAGATAACAGTTTTTCTCAACAGTTTGTACAACTTGCGCAAAATGCCTTCCAATACTTTGAAATTCTGAGAAAAATACTTTAACATTTTTTTAAATCATTTGGTTTTTGTCTTAGGACAGTTTTCAATCATATAATATTTTTTGCAAAAAAATAAAGTTTTTAGTTAATACTCAATTTTTTCAACTTTGACTGATGCAAACAAACAGTAATTGTTGAAAACTAGTTAGTAAAAATTTCGTCTAGAATGATAGCATTTTACAGATATCCGATAAATTTAATTTACAGAAGACATCGTGCAAAATGAATTTGTAGCTGAGAACTATAAGTTCTGTCAGGCTACAAGAAAATATGCTACCATGCGTCAATTCAGAAAATTTTTCTGAAAACTTGACCCAAAAACTTGCTTTTGGTTTTCAAAATCTTAAAAGCAGCTCATTTTTGCTTAAACCAGTTATCACTTGTCTATACAGAAAAGGCAATTTAAGGATTTTTTTTGTTTTATGGGTTTGTGAATTTTTTTGCCAAAAAAAAATTTTCACTGAACAAGAGATTCCGTCACAACAAAAATTTTTCTGACTAAATTTTTAGCTGCAATGAAAATAATTTGTTCATATTGATATCTTCCCAAAACACTTTGATGCACTAAGTTTGTGATTTCAATTCCTCTGGTCACCCTCAAAGGGTTTGATATTTCTGGCTTCAATTTTAAAATTTATATTTTGTTGTAGTTGGGCTATAAGCTAAAACGAACTACCAAAAATTTCACCTCTCAGCCAAAATTTTATCGCTGACAAAATCGAGCTTAAAATTGGCTAATATTGCAGGCTAAAGTTTAATAAAAATTCTTCTAGTTAAAGAAAACAAAGAAAATAACTGAAAAAAAAATATGCGAAGTTCGAAAGTAGATGTCAGCTCTTGCTATCGTCCCCAAAGTTTTCATCAGCATCAAGTTCATAGAATTTGCTCAATTTGTAGAGCTGGAGCTCAATTTTTGAAAGAGTCGAAGTCAATTTGTAAACGGTCAAAGTTTTGACTGAAATGTTGCTATACAAGAAAAAAGTGCTCATAGCCTTAATAGTTTTTCTTTCATCGCAGCTAAAATTGACTTAAGAGCCCAATTGAAAAAAACGCACAACTGCAATTTCTTAAAGGTTGGAGACCACAGCCATATTTGAGTTTGCTCAGCCGAGAAATTGATATCAACCGTGGCAAAAGCATACAAAAGTTTATATAAATTTATTTAAATATCTGAGGGGGACCTTTTGCTTAAAGCCACCCAGGATTTAATGCACGATTTATCTTCAATATTTCCAATAGTGGAGAAATTTTTTTAAAAAAAACTATGATGCGTAATGTATCTGCACATAATTTGCAATCTCTTCAAACCACTGTCACTGTATAAAACCATGAACCTCTTTTTTTAAAATCCCTGACGGGTACTCTCAATTTTCATAATATTTTTTCATGGTCCTAAATTTTTTTAACTTAAATCAAAAAACAGTTTTGGCAGTTTTAAAATTAATTTTCTGAAATTGAACATCCACACAAAAATTTAGATTTTACAATTTTTTTCTATAGATTTTCAACCAGATCAGTGGTATTTAAGCATGTAATAAGGTAAACAACTTAGCAACTAATTTTTCTGTCATAGATAGACAAACAAATTTTGAATTTTCGAAATGAAGAGAGTTTTTTTGAATAATTTTTTTTATAACGACAAAGATTAAAAACTATAGTCCATTTAGTCATTTTTTGTAAGAAAATGTAGATAAAGATTCAACTAATTAGTTCTAGACATTCAAGTTTGCCAAGTTTTTGAATCTGTTTTGAGTTGCGGGAACAACCAACTCGGTTTTGATTGAGATAAGGACAAAAATCAATGTTTTTCCAAGAATAACTTCTGAATTGATTTTTGCACAACATGCTCCAGGGAAAGAGGGAGGCCAACAACACATCACAGTCGTTTGATCAGGTCGTCGAATAGGGTGTAACCCAAATTGCCTAGAGAACCACTTCGAAAAAAATCAAGAAGTTTATATTAACTAGTAATATTAACAACTGTTACCGTCAGAATCAGTCAACCTAATTTTCATTTCATTCATCTTCTTTTTTTTGGCTGTCGAATTCTTCTGAACTTGTCGTTTTGTCTACAAAGAAGACTACAAATGCTTTGTTTTTTCACAGGCGTTTATTTGTTCACAGGCGTTTATTTGGATAAGCAGAAGCAAACGGCGTGGTGAGTTATCATCACAGTTGTCGATTTGTACTTAATGGGAGTAATTCAATTTTCTCTTGTTTCTCAAGTTGAAATATAAAACGATTGTTAGAATCGATTCAGTTTCAGCATGTGCCGAAGTTTGCCTCCTTCTACAGAACTTATGGCCCTGAAATATCTAATCGAAAACACTTGATTTATAGCTGTGACCTTTAATCAATCCGATATTTTTTTGCAAAGAAGCAGAAAGGCGTAAAAGGTCTTCTCGGTTTTGTTTTGACCCATTGAAGTTGATTGTCTTTCTCAGAAGAGGAAAAAATTTTCGAAAAAGTATCTGCTTAATTAAACTCTTGTTTGAGATCGAATCATGTGAAAGTGTGTTTAACGACTTCAATCTTTTTAATTTTTCTTGAAATTTGTTTAAGGATTTCCAGCACATGCAAACAAATTGAGCAAACTGATAAGAGAAGGAAAAATTTTTGCCTTCAAGTTGAAAAAAAAAATCCAAATATTTTCACGGAATAACTGACATAATTGGATAATTTTTTTTACCACAGGAGTTCAATACAAAATATCGTAATTTTTTAACTTCCTATTGAAATTAATTTCTGGAAAATATGTTTCAATAAATATATAAAATTAACAAATCAGAAACGATTTTTTCCGATTAAAAAAATGTGTTTACTTTCAAACATTAAAAAATTTTGAAATGGGTCAGTTTTAAATAAAAATTAATTGGTTTGGTTTCCTGAAATCTAAACATTAATGAAGCTTTTAAGGTACGATGATGACTATCATCCGGTTTGCTATATTGACCTTGCGTCAATTGGGTATGTTAAAGTTTGAATTGAGTAAAAATTAAAATTTTCTTTAAGTATTTTGAATTGTTCACTTTTTTACAAAGATATTACATTCTTTTCCATTGAGATGAAATGCAAATTTTATTTTGTAAAGTTAACGAATTTGTTTTTCGTTGAATTTTTTGGGTGAATTTTGCGTTGTATTGGCTGGAACTGTAAAGTTCAGGATCTCCTCTTTAGGTTGCTGTAATTATCAACTGATTTTGTCACATTGCTTGAAGATTTGTTTTCACGACGCTCTTAAAATATTTGCCGATTTACCCGCTTTTCTGAGACCTGAATTAATCATCAAATGATTTTTTCTCTTAAGGACAATTTAGCTAGTCATAATCAACATTACAGGGCTTGGTTTAATTGTATTATAGATGTGCATTAACTACTTAAAAATATCTTTTTATAGTTCAACAAGTTTGTTGAGCTGATGAATATATTTTTAAGTCAGGAAAATTAGATCATCACTGCCAAACGCACAATTATATGGAGCTTTACAATCAACTTTTATATGAATGTGAATGTGCACTAACGTTGCGGCTAGAGCTTAAAAATTTTGCTCTTTCTTACTAAAGACCCACAACACTATCCTGCTTATTTACTGTTGTGGAAGGGGAGGAGCTACAGGTTCCAGCAGCCTGGAAAATTGGGTGATATTATGAGAAAAACCAAAAAAAATCATTGCAATATCGAATAAAGCCTCAACAGAAACAAATTTATTAAATTGATTCCTGCTTTATCGAACAAACTATTTAATCGTTGAAAAACTAAACAAGCCTTGTATTAAAAACTTATTGCCCAAGAGAATTCCTCATAATCTGGAAAAATTGCTGAAATTATTTTTGTGAGCTCGAATAAAATACTCCATAATCTTATTAACCAAGTTGGGACGGTGGCCGCCGTATCGGCCGGGCGCCACCTGAGCTCCACTCCGCGTGCCACCCGAGCTCCACTCCGAGTGCCACCCGAGCTCCACTCCAAGTGCCACCCGAGCTCCACCCCGAGTGCCACCCGAGCTCCACCCCGAGTGCCACCCGAGCGTACACCAAAGATAATGGTCCACCGAACTACTGATTTATGGACCAATGAGACTTTCTTGACCAAATATGATAAAACTGTCGGCTAAATTTTTTCTTTGTCGGCTAAACGCCCTGTCGGCCAATTGTCCTAGCACCGGGTGGGATACATATTTCAAAGTGGTGCTTAAAAAATCCTTCCGTGGCTTTCATGAAAATTTTTACCAAAGAAATTTCATAAAAAGCAAGTTACAAATTTTTTTATTATTTTGAAAAGCAAGCAGATTTTAACGGGAAAGATGCAGTCATAAGAATTCGAATTTGGGATCAAAATTTTTGGCTGACCCTGGAACTTTTATAAGCTTCAAAAAAGTTTTTTCAGTTTAAAGAAAAACGGAGCAACATTGCTCAAAATTATAACAAATTAATGGTAATGAATTCGAAAAAGGGGCGTTGTTATCACTAGTAATATTAACAACTGTTACCGTCAAATTCAGTTAAGCTAATTTTCATTTCATTCTCTTTTTCTTTTTTGGTGTCAAATTTTTCTGAGCTTGTTGTCGCTTTGTTTGCAAAGAAAACTACAAATGCTTTGTTTTTTCACAGGCGTTTATTTGTTCATGCATGTCTGTGCCATTTCACGTCTCTTTTTTATTTTTCTTCGTTTTAAACTTCAAACGTCACGCCTGACATTGTATAATTTCGTTTGTTATCAGCACACACGCCGTGAATTCGGGATATGCAATTGGGAAAACTTATGGGAGGGCAGACCGAAAATTAAACGAGGCTCCCGTGCAGTTTGTTTTTCTTGTTTTTGTTGTTTTTGTTTATACTCACTAGTTAATTGGAAAGAAAGAAAATACAACAAAACAAAGAATTCTGCATTTTTCCCTTAAATTACTTCTCTGTTTTGCCGATATCAATAATATTCAACATTTACATTTTTCCAAATTTTAGCATTTCAAAGAAACGATTTTTGGTCCTTTTAAAATACGGTGTTCGTCAATTTTTCTCATTTATTTGAACTTCAGTTTCAACTGTGTGAACAAATGCAAAAGTAAACAAAGAACTGTTGAAGTTATTTATCAATCACTTCCATTTTATTTTGTGTATGCTAATCAACAGGCTACCATAGAATTTACCCCCCCCCCCCCCCCCTCGCGAATTAATTTAACACGCGCTTAATTATTTGCTAAATTGAATTCGATACGGCTGTTATGACGGAAAATTACATTCCATTTTTTTCCAAGCAAGACAACATAATATTCCCAGAACGCCATACTAGCAGTTCATTTTTCATTTTTTCGCAGTCGTAAAAATAATTGTTCCATTTTTAGCCTACCGTTAAGTATTTGTTTTGCTCAAAACAATAACAATCTGTTTTGAAATACTTAAACATACTTAGCCTAATTACCCACTTTCGTTATTTTTTATCCAATGTACATTGTTCCTCAGTTCTCCTTCTTAAGTCTGTGTGATTCTTAATTGAAGTGACGCTAAAAAGGTAAGCCATATATTCGACCTTCAGTTTTTGTTGGAAAACAATTTAGCAGAAACAAGTACTGTCTGCAAATTTTAGCCCTGAGCACAGTAATTTTTCGTCTGAGCATATTCGGTAAAATTTAGTGGCTGAAGTAGAAAAAAAATTAGTTGTAATTATGCTCAAGTAAAACTTGCTTAATTTGTTTTTTGATTACTTTTTTAAAAATTTTTGCCGGAAATCGGAAAAAGACTTTGCTCTTGATTTGTTTTTCAACCACTCACTATAAAATGCCAAACGACACAAATAGCAACATAGAGAAGAACGATTTATGGCATTAAATTGTTAGAAAATCAGGATTTTTCTGAAGACTTAATGACGTGAAGACGCAGAACTAAAAATATCACGTTCTTTTAGTGTTATTTGAAAACCCTTCATATTACAGTCATGCAATATCCGTCGTGGTTTCTTGTGGTCATAAAAACAATAGACCTACAGAGCATAATAATTGTTGATGTTTTTGCTCAAACGAAAGTGACAATTTGTCTTAAATTAAAAACTAATAGTGTTTCCTCTCTTGAAATGTTTTAGTTATTTAAAAAAACATTGTTGTGTACGAACTTATTAATTGAACAAATTCAATGCCAAATTAGAAAGTAGAGTTATAAAAGCATGACAAGCGAAGTTTAATGCTATCATCATAAAGCCCTATACATTTTTGCACGCTTGTTAACATACTTAGGTAGTAGCCATTAATATGTGGAGATAACACATTAAGAAAAACGGAAACTAGAACTCCAACTACTTCACTGCCGCAGGATCATTAATGGCACTTATGCTCAAATCAAGAAAATCATTACGAGCTTGTCGAATCAGGCTCAAGTGGAGTATGAGATACCGAAATTGGTATGCAAATTTCGGTGACTTTTGCGATGCTTATACATATACAGAGGGCGGAGGGCACCATATGCGGTATGCCGAACTCCAACTCAGTGAACTCAGTGAATTTTCTCGACACATTTATCTACAACCAATTGAAGGTGCATTATTGACAACTAAGAGCACGTGTCTAGCAGTGGAAGGAGAGTTGAAAAACTACAGAGGCTCAGTTGAATCTGGATTATGTTGTCTTATTAAACAAACATACAAAGCGTATTGAAGCACAGTTGTTCAGCATTAGGTTATTTCTAACTGTGTTTTGTTTCTCTAAATTGTCTTAGTGACTCTACAGTCTAACTTCGACTTGTTTGAAAAGAAAATGAATTTTGGTACTCTCAACCTTTGCAATAGAGAAAATTTCGGGGTAAAATTTTTTAAACACAGATGCAATTCATGTTTCAAATTGGACTTAATGAAAACAATGTGGAACTAGGCTATGCTTTAATGAAGCATAGCCTAGTTCCACATTGTTTTCATTAAGTCCAGTTTGAAACTTGAATTGATTTATTGAAGCAAATTCAGACAATCATTACAGACTTTTTGCGTTCGCAAAAACTTGTTGTAAAAGTATTTTGGCTAAATGTCGAATTTCTTTGCGAGTTCATACATTTGGAACTTTCCAGAAATCAGGAACGTGAGTGTGAATGATTGGTTTGCGGAAGCAGCGCTATTTTATATGAAATCTGAACAAGTGACATGCAATCAATTATTGCGAAGCCAACGTGTAAATGGATGTAACGAGAAACCTAGCCGATTGGTAGCATCGGAAATCTAAATGGATGCTGACAGTCATGCAGCCAGCGTTAGCACAGCAGCAATCAACCAGAGAAGCGAGGTTCCTGTCTCATTAAAGAACAGTGGTAACAAGCTGAACACATACTCTTTTCTCGAGGATAGTGGAGCTCGATCTCAGTTGGCACACAGGGAACGACGGATATGAGGACCTATTCATCTGAAACTTAAAGACCTCATTAAAAGTTGCAGTCAATCGAAGCGTTTAAACCTCCGTCAATCTCATCGAGAAACGCAAACTCTATTACTGTTAATTAGTAACTATTATTAAGTGAATATAATACATTAAGTGAAACTAATACGCGAACTCGAACTACTTCACTGCCGCAAGATCATTATTGGCACTTTTGCTCGAATCAAGAAAATCATTACCAGCTAGACAAATCAGGCTGAAATGGAGCATGAGATACCGAGATTTGCATGCCGATTTCAGTGCATTTTATGATGAATACGCATACTCAGAGGACGCAGGGCTTCATAAGCGGTATAAGTGGCATCCTGAACTCCAAATCAGTGAACACAGAGAATTTCATTGACACAGTTATCTACAACCAGTTGAAGATGCAATATTGAAAGGTAAAACTACGTGACTGACAGTAGAAGGAGTGCTTAAAAACTACCGAAATTCAATTGAAACTTTTTAATGTTCTCTTATTAAACAGAATTACAGTGCTTACTGAAGCACAGTTCTTGAGCGGTAAATTATATGTTACTATGTCTTGTTTCTCTAAATCGTTTTAGCGATTGTACAGAGTAACTTTGAATTGTTTGAAAAAAAGCCAACTCTTATGTTCTCAATCTTTTTTAGAAGAAGAAAAACTCTAGGTAAAAAAGATTTAATAAGTACCGAGACAGTTTCGCTTTCCGGCTCTAACGAAGCTTAGCCTAGTTCCACAGTTGTGTTATCAAATCCAGTTGGAAACTTGAATTTAATCACTAGAGCAGACTTAGACAACGATTATAGACGTTGTAAAATGTTTTGGCCCTTTAAATTTGCATTGAATAGAACAGTCGATTTTTTTTGCGAAAATTTTGAAGCAATTTTGTTGTCTTTGCTTTATAGTTTGATTAATTACAAAAAAACACAAGCAAAATTTTATTATTTCTTCTAGTGGTTAATTTGGATTCTCACCAGCAACGAGTTGAACACAATAGTTTTTGAAAACAATTGAGTTTCAAGTATTTGCACGTGATCTAAAGCTCAGCGGAGAATGCGTTTGACAAAATTTTTTTCAAAAACGGAAAAATTTAAAACCGAAAAAAGTTGAAACCGCCAATTCCGATTAAAGGAGTAAAGTAAATCTTCTCCTAAATAGGAGAGCAGAAATTTTTTTTCGTCCGTCTACATGGTTAGTAGAAGATAAACTGCTGTGTAATCTGATGAGGAGCGTGGTGCCAAAAGCATCAACTAAAAAAGCACTCTGATTGAGAGCGAAACGGAAAACGACAATGAGCAAAATCGAAAACTGCAGACTAAAGCAGGAATATTATCAGGAAATAAAGCACAATAAGCATTGAATGGTTTCAGTCAACAGCTATCCAACACAACCAGAAGTTTCACGATTTAGTAAAAAGTGTTATCTCCAAACAAGCCCTGGCTTCAGAATATTTGACGAATATTCTGACCAACCTAACAAACGAATGCTTCTCTTTCAACAAGTTGTTTGCCTCATAAAGGAAGAAAAAGTGAAGCATCTGAAGCGCCTAAACAAGTTTTGACTCCATCCAGTAAACTTTGTCGAAGAGCATCTAATGTAAGTGAGGGAGTGCTAAACAGATTTGGAAATTCTTTGGCTTGCATATACAAGCAAAGGCACGCGACTAGCAATGCATGCTGAGCAAAGCAACAAAACTGAAGCCATGAACGAAAACGAGTGTAATTGCAACCACCTAAAGTTCACTTTCTCAACCGGTAAAATAAGGGGAAATAGCATAAGCCAAGATAAGGAACACGTTTCTGAAAACGAAGCGTAAGCGTGAAAAGTGTATGAAGAAAAAATATCAGATTTGAACATAAGTTGATTTTAAAACAGGCGTTGTTCAAACGAGGGAAGCAGGAGCTAGATATGCAAATGAAGGAATTCAAAAGGAAGCATCGCCTACTGCAAGAAGAGCGTGAGCTAGAGCGCCAAGTTAAATTTACTGGATTAGAATTGGATGGTGTATGTTTTCAATGCAATCAGTGAGCTGGAAAAGTTGCCCTTCATTTGGACACAAAAGAAACGAGATGATTGGAACTGGCCCGGTATAACCGACAACCTTCTTGCGCTAAGTGAATCATGAGCTCGCTTCGAAGCAGATACAGAACCAAATAGGCATAATACTTTGGCATGATATCAAAATCTACGCGTTCAACTATCGAAATTTGAAGACGCGGACGCTTCAAGCAGAGCTGGTTTAAGAAGCAGCAGTGAAGATGCAGGAAGCGGTAACCTAAAGAAGCTGAATTTGAAAAAATTGTACGGTAACAAAATTGAATGGCCCGAATTGTCTAGTATGTTCATTGCTACATGGATGATAGACTAATACCAGACAAAGAAAAAATTAGCCATCTGAACACTCTACAGACAGTCAAAGCAAGTTTCGCAATATCTGAAATGGTGTTCTAGAAAGTTTTTTGATACTTCACAAAGTATTGAGGACAAGAAATTTGGAAGATCTCGTGTGATCATCGTCGCTGAGTTGCAGAGTCACCGCAAAGCACGTCAAGTGGTGCCTCACGTTTCATGATGTCAAATCAAATTTCCGGTTTCTGTTTCGAGGTCAATGTGCTCAAAGAATACAAACGAAATGACTGTCTGCAGTCAAGTTCAGCAATTATTACCGCGCTAGATTAACTACTAAAAATCTCAAAGAGAATAGTGGTTCTATGTTGATGATAAAGATGAAGACCGGCGTGATATGGCTTTGTTAGAGAAACTGCTAGGTAGAATGGCATCCCGGTATGATGCGATTTGAGTTTTTAAAGGCAGTTTTTCACCGACAACACCCAAAAAAGCCAGACGATTCTCAAAAGTTTAGAATTCCATTGCGAGTTTAAACATATGCATCTTTCCAGAAATCAGTAACGTGAGTTTGAATAATTGGTTTACAGCAGTGAGGAAGCAGTACTATTTTGTAAGAATCTGAGCAAGTGACATGCAATCAAATATTTAGAAGTCAACGTGTGAATGGATGTACCGATTGGTACCCTCGGAAAACTAAATGCATGTTGATAGTCACGCAGTCAGCGTTAGCACAGCAGCAATCAACCAGAGGAACGAGGTTCCCGTCTCATTACAGAGCGGTGGTAACAAGCTGAACACATACTCTTTCTTCGAGGATAGTGGAGCCCGATCTCAGTTGGCACATAGTGAACGACGTATATGAGGACCTAGTTATCTGAAACTTAAAGACCTCATTCAAAGTTGCAGTCAATCGAAGCGTTTAAACCTCAGTCAATCTCATCGGGAAACGCAAACTATATTACTATTAATTAGTAATTATTATTACGTGAATATAATACACTAAGTGAAACTAAAAGGCGAACTCGAACTAATTCATTGCCGCAAGATCATTATTGTTACTTATGCTCGAATCAAGAAAATCATTACCAGCTTGACGAATCAGGCTCGAAAGGAGTATGAGATACGGAAATTTGTATGCCAATTTCTGTGAATTTTGTGATGCTTATGCATATTCAGAGAGCCGAGGCCACCATATGCGGTATCCCGAACTCCAACTCTGTGAACCCTGAGATTTTTCTCAACACAGTTTTCTACAACTCATTGAAGATGGAATTTGGCATGTAAAACCACGTGACTTGTAGTAGAAGTAGAACTTAAGAACTACCGATATTCAGTTGAAACTCAATTCTATTGTTCTATTAAAGAGACATACATTGTGGTTTGAAGCACAGTTCTCAAGCGGTAAATTTTTTTACTGTGTCTTGGTTCTCTAAATCGCCTTAGTTTTTTTGTACAGATTAACTTTGATTTGTTTGAAAAGAAAATGAACTTTGTTATTATCAATCTTTTCTTTAGAGGAAGAACGTTTCTTGGTAAAAGAAAATTGTTTTTATGTACAGAGACAATTTCTTTTGCCAGCCTTTTTTGAGTTTACACCAACTTCTTGCAAATTTTTGCTGGCTAATTAATTTTGCATTTGATAGAGCAGTCTAATTCTGTTGCCAGAACTTCGAAATAATCTTTGATCATTGATTTATAGTTCGTCTAATTACAAAGAATTCAGGCAAAGTCTTATTGTTTCAACTAATGGTGATTTTGATTCTCATAAGCAAATAGTTTAACAGAAAAGTTTTTGAAACCAATTGAGTATCAAATAATTGCACGTGATCTGATGCTTAGCAGATGATACATTCGACAGAAATTTTTCAAAAATGGACAAATTTGAAAACGAAACAATTAGAAACCGCTGACTCCTACTGGGTGGTGTAAAGTAATTCTTCTCTTAGATAGGAGAGCAGTGGTGAACTTTCGTCCGTCGACTTGGATAAAAGAAGGTAAACTTCTGTCTAGTCTCATGAAGAGAGTGGTGCCGAAGGCTGAAACTTAAGGACCTCTTTCAAAATTGCATTCAGTTGAAGCGTTCAAACCGCCGTCAATCTCATTGGGAAACAGAAACTATGACTGCAACATGCTGAAACGAAACATTAACAATTTGAGTGCTCTGCACAATAAAGTTGTCAACTTGTTTGGAATTGGCCGCGATGCTTATAAGCTGCAACATCTATGGAACTACAAGATGTGAACACGAAGTAAACATCCTGTCGTCTTATTGGAACTAAGGCGAGTAGCCAGTGGGCGCGTGTGGGCTAAAAAAAGCAAAGCGTTTGTCACTTGAGCTTCACAGAAGATTTGCGGAAAAGTAGGCAAACCTGGTGAAACATAGAAACATCCAAAACCAGGGTCCTCAGACAGTTAGAGAAAAAACAGCAGCAACAAAAAATGATAGAGAGAGCAAAATTTTTGGCGAGCGGTATGAAGTAGGATAGCCTTAGAGTGAGTCAGAGCTAAACATGCCAAACAAATAGGGGCGCAGCCGTGGATCAGCTAAATAAATGGCGCAGACTCCAAATTATTTAAACGTGAAAAGTTTGAATAAACAATCAGTAGATAATTGTCCAACGAGGTGTTTGCCACACCATCCAATGCTAAACCCAAAGAAAGCCCGAAATTTGGGACGTGTTTACAATGCTGCATCAAGGTAAAAAGAAGACGCTCTCAAGCGAATGGGAGTCGACAATGAAGAACATTATCCAGTATTCGGAAAGAAATTATCTTTAGTCAATACAGAACAAATTCTACATGACGATTTCGTCAAGTTGACAGAAATACCAGAAGAACCAATCAAAGTCTTCCATCAGGTGAAACCACTCTTCTCATCAAGAATTCGAATCGAAGAAGTCCAAAGGCAACAACTATATAGTTGTCGTGGCAATTCCAGAGGGCTTGCAGTCGATTTGCAGCAAGAAGCAATTCGACACTAAACCCAATACGGAAGATTCTTCAATGCTTGGTCTACAATGAACTTTTACTAAATTTTTGTCTTCAAGAGTGCAGAGGTGCCGAAAAATAAGTTGAAATCAATTAACCTTGAGGAACTGTTTTTCCGCTTGTTTCGTTAGTATTTGAGCCGATTGGATTGTTTTGTCTGTTCTCTGCGAAGTCTTAAGAAAGGTATCCGAAATACATCTGGACTACAATGGAATATTGAAATGGAGCCTGGGGAAGAGCTGCAATTCCTTAACTTGGAAAAACCTTTCGTTGATTTTGACATGTTAAATTGACATAGAGTGCATTTTAAAACACGAATCTCGGGCGATTTATTAGTTACACCTGTTTTTTGGTTCTGTAAACCATCTTAGTGATTGTACAGCTCAACTTGACTTTGACCAGTTTGAAAAGAGAACATAACTTAATATTCTCAATCTTATCAGAGGAGCAAAGTTCCTTGGTAGGAGAATTTTCTTACGAATTACAGATTCAATTTCTCTTATCGGCTTTGACGAAGACTAGCCTGCTTTGTTTTGGTGTTATTGAATCGAATTGATGACTATAATGGAAAATATTGAAGCTAACTCTGAAATTCATTAAATAGTTTTATTCGCGTTCCCGCAAATTGTTTTTTTTTAATAGCGTATTTAATGTTGCGTCGAAAAGAGTAGTCTGTAACTGAGGACTGAGTTTTGATATAACTTGAATTTCCATTTTTTTATTTTTTTGTCTGAATTATTGACAAAAAAAATCTAACAAAAAGCGATTGTTTTAATTTAAATTGTAATCTGAGGGAAGAAATTTATTGAACAGCTAAACTGAACGATTAGTTAAATGGACTAATTGAGAATTAAGTAATGCAACGATGACCTACATTGTGTCGTATTATACAGTTCACAGAATTTAACG
>NC_134480.1:4827034-4839534 GCF_964194025.1 Convolutriloba macropyga
TTAGCACTCAGTCAGAACCGGCTTGAGCTCACTAGTTCTTGATATTAAAAACGTGAACATGCTTGATTACGAAACGCCCCCCAAAAAAGAAAAAACTTTTTGTCTCCCAATGAGCTGTCCGCGTCAATTCTTTTTCAAGGCTTTTGTACGAATTTGTAATATGCAGGTTATAACACGATTCATGAAGACAACTGGGAAGAATAGTTGCAATACTTGCAACTAGCAGTGCGCTTGGAGTTTTACAAACACCAAGTTGAATTTGCTTACATAATTAGCTCCTTTACAGCAAAAAATTTTCAATGCAATCAATTGTTACTTTGGCTGACCCACTGGCTGTCAAACCAAGCAAAACAACACTCTGAACTCCCGATTAAACAGACATGATTATTGCTAATTTCCAGAGTTTCGCTGCAACATGTCCTGTAAAAAAATAATTTCTTGTCTCCTAAAGAGCCGCACAATTTTTCCGTTTTCAATGGTTGTTTACAAAGATAAACTTTACAAGATCGCTGACGTCAAAAAAAGCCAGGAGGACTATCTAGAACAATAATTTCAGAAGCCGGCGGCCAGTTGTGTTTTTTGTTGAAATAAACGAACACTCTTCAAAATTGATAGTATCATCGCTAGAAATTCGATAAAATTTCAAAATCTAAAACAAGAATTTCAAAATTTAGCAACTCGCAATGCCTTTGCCGGTGAAAAAAATAAAGACGTTGAAAATTGTATAATGCCAGAGCTCTTCGCAACAAAATTTTTTGAGTTCAAATTTTACACTGGATTGCCGCTAATTACAAATTTTCTTCAACTGTCCAGCAAATACTGTTTCCTTTAGGCTAAAGAGTCGTACTTGCTTTCTGTTTTCAATGATCACTCACAAATTTTTATTTTGCGATTTTTGTAATTTCATGAAATAATCAAGAGGAAAGTCTAGAACAAGAAGGTCATAACTAGGCGGCCAGCAATGCGTTTAGAGGTAGGAAAACAAAATCCTTTGAATTGGATACTGCTACAGCTTCATTGCAGCGAGTTCAATTCGGAGCGTTATAAGTCTGAGCTTATAAATTTTTCTACTATCGCCACCCTGGAATTCTGAACCCGCAAGCGCTTTCGTTAGCAGTCAATGAAGAAATCAATCGCCCATTGCTTATGAGTTCCTAAATTTTGATATAAGGTGTCAAGTTTGGATCTATTGTTTTGCCCCCCCCCCCGTGTTGTTTTACGAACCCGTTACAAATTGTGTTCGTACAGAGTACGTTACTATGTAAAAATAGTACACGTGCGCCTGGGAGTCATAAAATATATATTCCCACTAAGCTGTGGGGGGGGGGGCAGAATAGATCCAAAAGTTTCTATATCTCCTAAAGAGCCAATTTCCTCTTCTTTTTTCAATTTTTTTGTACAGTTGTTTTTTTGGCACATTTTAAACCTGATATATTGAAGCACACAACTATGTCAATATAAGGCATGCAACCACTAGTGTTTCTGGAGGTAAGAAACAAGAGGAGGGGTCAAAAAGTTGCATTCGTCAACAAAGCTTTTGTTGCCGGTTTTTTGATGGTTAAATTTGTGCGGTCACCCGATTTCTACTTTTCTAAAGACGTAAGTCAAGTTTTTCATGCCGTGACATCACACGTTTCGTGAGGTTGCGACTTTACCCGCAACATTGTACTATAATGAATATTACCACACGGTTGTTATCGCCACCAGAGTTATCAAACTCCGAGGCGAAGCCAAGGTGTTATCATAACTTCGAGGGTGATAACAACCGTGTGGTAATTTTTTTAATCACCATTTGTTGCGATCATGATTGTTTTTTAGACACGTTTATCAAACTGCTTCCATCGTTAGACTACGAGTTTATCACCACTCTTTTATCGCCACTGTTTAAATAGTAACAGTGGGATAAAAGAGTGTGATAAACTTGTAGTCTAATGCTGAAATGTTTTCCCAGTGTCGATCGGGCATTAAAATTTATTACACTGGCAGTTTATTTAACTGCTATTATCGCAACAGTTGTTTATGAAATAATTGTTATGATTATCAACGTAGTATTAATATTAAATTAAAATTGACCGATGATTTTCAGATTGAATTATCTTTGGGACACGGGACAAAACGATTTCTTATTGTGACTAAATTTTCATAATAAATTGAGTCATTTAACTTATCAAACTTCGGTGTGGATTTTGATACAATGCACATAAATATTCTTAAATGTATATAATTAGCCCAATAATTTAATCACTTTTGTCTGCTGTTTTTTAATGACGAGATGTTTGAGTTTCACTTAATACGAAATTTGCTGCCCGTAACGATGTTTCGCCCGAGAGAAAACTCTAGAGTTGGATTAAAATCTGGTAAAAAATATATTTTGGTCGCAAAATTTTACGTTTAACGTTTTTTTGCGGTGCATGCGTTGAATGAGGGAAATTTTCTGAAAAGTAATAAAATTTAGCGATGAATTTTTCAAAGCGTTTCTTACGAAAATTCACCGTTTTCACCGCAAATATTACGTTTTCAGCCATAGCGTTGAAACCTCAATTCGGGTCATTCTTTTCTCAATTCTGAAGTCTAAATTATAAAGTCGCATTTCTAAAATCTCTGAAGCAATTCTTAAATCTTTTCCAAGAAGAGCCCGATCTGTCTGTCTCCGGGTGGGCCGGGTGGGTGGGTGTAATAATAATAGTTTGAGAGCAAAGTTCAAGTTAGGGGAAAAATTGAGGTTCCCTTTTAAATTGATTGTCCAGGTTTAGTTAAATTGAGGTCTATTTTTTACATTTTTACTAGAGCAACTTTTATAAAACGTACTTTGCAATTGACTTAGGAGATACAAATTTGATGAGTACAAGCATGTAGATTGTTGAAACGCTGAATTCATTAATTCATTAAACGTAACTATATGGTTCTATTTACAACTTATTCATTGCCAAAACAGCACCGCTTTTATCAATAATATGAAACGAAACTAGTCTAAGTCGGTTCGAAGTATTAATTCTTGCGATTCTACATTTATAGAGGCATAATAATTAAAATAAAGAACACAGAGAATTCTATAATAAATTCTTTTCAAAGTCACTCGTTCTTTTGTAATGTTTGAGTGTCATTTTATACGAACGAAGAAATAAATTTCTATTTATCCACAGTTTTTCTTTACATTAGTGAATTTTTAACGCGGCAATAAGTTCCTCAAATAGATGTACAACTTAGCAGAAAGTTCTTTTTGCGATAACAAAAAACGAAAATTACAAATTGGGGGTATCTTTGCGCAGAGGCAGTACTGTACGCAATGAGGTGTTACCGAGCGGCAGTTATTGCTAATTGAAAACTACTCCCAATAACCCGCCTAGATGTGCCTCGTGCCGTCTAGTGCAATTTATGGGGACCTAATTGGGTCTCAACACAATTCGAACCCCTTAGATGTATGAAAACTATAATTTACCTATGTACATGCTCCAAACCTCACAGAACGTAGGAAAATAAACAAATTATTTTCATTTTCTGATGTTATTTGCGTATATAATAGCGTTCTGCTCTTAATTCTTGAACAAAAAAACGCACCGAAATTGGTTTTATAACGTCAAAGTTATGTTTTTGGCTTTTTAGTGTTCTGCTAAAATAACGCCAGTATTGATATATTGTGAAAGCTACAATCGAACGATTCGTCTGACCAATCAGAGCTGTGCATTGTAAAATAAAGTGGTGAGGTGTCGTAGCTTGTAACAAATGACGTCATATATTTTACATGCGATTTGATTTGGCTACGAGTTGATTTACAAGTAAATCGTATCTAACGCATCAAAAAGCAGAAATCTCACTTAGCAGAAAACAAGACTTTTTGGGGAATATAAAAATAAAGGCTACTGGTTACTGGGCATAAATACAAATGGAAAGCTCAAAAAATTAACGTACGGGTTAAATATATTGAATTAGTTCAATAAATTAAGGAACAATGCCCCAACAGCAATAAAGGGCCGGTATATATGGTTGTTTTTGCCCGAGTTGATTAGACTCGGGCGCAAATCTCTGCCTCCAAAAAATGGGAAAATATTTAAGGAAAAGCGTTTCACAAATAGCAGAATTTGAATGCTGAAAAATAAACCGACAAAATGACGTAATGCTAAAAGAGCTTATTTAACTCAAACTAACTTCATGTTATTATTACATTTTCTGTTGACATTTGAACAAACGAAGCAAATATATAATTTTGAACTCGTGACTGAAGACCACACAATATATATAGTACCATAACATAAATATACCATAAATATTACAAATTACACCATAAAAGAACATTTGAAAACCACACACACGCACAAAAACAAAACTTCTAGGACAATTTGACAAAAAAAAAAATTTTAAATACCTAAAACGTCCTAATTTACCTTTTTCTGTCAAATTTTAATCGAAAAATGGCAGAATATCTATTTTGCGAGCCCACGACTGACGAAGGAATTCTCGTCGAGTCAAATTGGGAATTTTCGTCCTCGGATTTTGCCCTACAAAGCTGTGACATCCCGGATGACCTTCAGGGATTTGACCTCGACGAATTTCTGGGAATTCAGGCTGACGTCAGTGGGAGCCAGATTGATGTCGATGTTCTTTTGTCCTCTAAATTCCCGGAAAAGTCGCCAAATGACACGATGACCGCTGAAAACTCGGAAGAATTATCGCCGAATTCCGACGACAGCGGTTTTTTCACTCCCAAAACCAGAAACGAAAATTCGGGCTCGGGCGAATGTTACCAGAATTTTGAGATCAATTCAGGTACTAACTTACACGAAATGACAGCGGTTCAGTTAAATAATTCAGGTCAACAATTTTACCCGGTAACCTCAAACAGTGCCGGGTTCGAAACAGGCTTGAACAATTCCCAAATTGTAGGGTACGCAGTAATACCCGACAATAATTCAACCGGAACCCGAATTTTACAGCCCGTTACGATCGGGCCAGTTCTCGAAACCGATTGTAATGTTATCGAAAACCAAAATAACGAAGTATCCATCGACCAATTTGAACTTGACAGCGATATCGATTTCAATTTCGACGACGACCAGGATCCGATAAGCGACCGGGTTCTGTTCGCGGGTTCTGCAACGACTACCCTACCTGTTTCGTACAAAACAGACAGTTGTAATAATTCGAATAAACTCACCGACGAGGAACGGCTACTTTTGTCACAAGAGGGCGTAAAACTACCCGAAAACATGCCTCTAACCAAAATGGAAGAACGAATTTTGAAAAAAGTCAGACGCAAAATCCGAAACAGACAGTCCGCCCACGTAAGTCGACAGAAAAAGAAAGATTATGTCAGAAATCTAGAAATGAGAGTAAAAAAATGCACGGATTCAAATTCACAGTTACAAATTCAGATAGAAAAACTAGAACAAGAAAATAGTTCTTTAGTTAAACAGTTAACCCATTTAAAATTAATGATTTCGCTTAAAATGAGCGCAAATGCTCGACGACATGCACAAAGTCTAAACGCGACAACGGGAACTTGTTTAATGATGGTTGTTTTTGCTTGTTGTTTCCTAATGTTTCCTCCAAACAACGAAATAAACAAAAACAGAACAACAAACAATCAACTTGCGTTCAAAGACATGCCAGCGGTTGTTTCCCGAACTTTGCTGGGCGAAAAAATGGGCAATCAAGATCGCGATCAAAATTTATTCGCCGAGTTTGAATCAACCAATCAAATCTCTCCATTCGATCTAAAACTGCTAAATGACAATGAGCAAAAATCGCCAAATATGGAAACTTCAAAAGTTCGCGACGCTGAGATGTCGTATGACGATTTAGTAGCCGAGAAATTAGCCGAAAATGACGTCATAAAGTCGGTTAATTTCTCCGAAATTGAATTTGGAGGTCACAACACAATACGTCATAGAGATTTGTAAACAAATATAAAATTATAAAGGTGATAAACTGAAAAATCTGACGAGCTCTTGAACGCATTTCTGTTTTAGAAGAAAACTAAAAATTTTTCTATTCATATATTCTTAGTTCTTTTCCCCTGTAAGTTATGTAAATAAATATTTCTGTTTTACAGCGGCTAATTAGTGTTAGTTTTTATCAATCACAAGCAATGTCAAAGTATATTTTTTACCCTAATTTGGTTTCATCAAGGCGGGCGATTTTAGCAGCCAGAGAAACAGTTAAAATGGGCAATGAAGCCTTGTTTCAAACGAAGAAACCATTACAAATCTTATGACTTAGAGTTACAATATCAAATAGTTCTGTTTGAAAAGCTTTTGGGAATTAAATAAGACACTCACTTGCCCCAAGTTTTGCCAAACAGAGCTCCAGTTTTCCTAAAAATTATTGGTTCCTACAATGCAGTATCAGAAAAACACGAACAAATTTTTTATTTTCGACGTCAAAAACAAACATTAAGAACCGTTTCTTCGCCAGGTGTGCGAAACCATTGAATGACTCAATCATATCCGATTCAATCAGTAATAATCTTAAGTTTCTAAAGAAGTGTTTTGTCTCAGCGAAGAAGATAGTACAATGTGGCGACAAAAACAGAGTCATATTTCAACAAAAGTGTAAAAAAAGGATAGGAAAAAGGGGATAGATCGGAGATGCAAGACTTCAAATTCTGAATTTTTGAGTCTAAGCATTAATCTTGATCGCGCTCTTTTTGGAGAAGTAATTATATGAATAAATCAATAAACATGAGGATCTTTTCAACAATTGGCCCCCTTTTGCAAAAGGGGTGGCTAATCTTGAATAGAATTTAAACGAGTCATTTAATAACCAATCAGAGACGAGTAATAACTTTCCACGCATGCACATACTATGTTAAATTGAATAGAATAAAACACACCATGGTATGGCAACCAGCCGAACCGGAATACAAAGCGAAAAGAATTTCCGACTGGCGGGTGGGTGGGCGCGCTAACCGACCCGCGATTTCTGGATTACATCCTACAGCGCATGAGACGCATGGCCATGCACAGCGGTCCGCAACTGCGCTTAAGCTAATATTCGGCTATCCAAAGTGTAGGCCAAGTAATATTGTGGTAAAGTATAGCACAGAAAGGGTGGCGATTCTCTACTAGGTACCAAGGGGGGGGGGGAATTGTTGAAAAGATCCGAACATGATTCTAAGAATTGAATAATTTTTATATAAATAGGGAGGGCAGTCACATTTAAGATAAATTTGCGATAAGTTGGCGTTAGTTAAAGCGAGTTAAAGAAAATCATACTTAGATTAACCAAATACTTAGATTAAAGAAAATTATACTTAGTTAATGGAAGTTAAGGTTTTTAACTGCATTGAGCGAAGCTTAAAACAATCATTGCAAAACTGTGCGTGTCTTTTTATATGCAAATTTTTCGTTTGACCGTTTTTAGGCTCTTGATCCTGAAATTTTCTCGCTTTACTTGAGTGATCTAAATAGCATTCATTCACAGATTAAGTCTGTTACAAAGGTCTGTTGAAGGCAACTGTAAGCAAAAAGACATTACTGTTTAAGTTCAGTGACCACGATTCGGGAGGTACTGCGTTCAGACCCTCACACGTCGGCTTTTTGCGCCCATCAAAGTTTAGTTAGACTATATTCCCCTGAGTTAAATTAACCCACACGTCCTTATAATTGGTCCAACGTTAGTCAGTTCTTGTTCTTTTGAGGTAAACTCATTCCTACTTTATTTAGTTTGATTGTATGTGAAATGAAAAATTTCTGCAAATCGTCAGTTTTGTTACTAATGAATAAAGAGTTTTTTTCAAGAAATATAGAAGCTGCCTCAAGGTACAATTACTCTCATAAGCAGTTTGATTGGTTGTTTTTACACGAGCGAAGAATTTTTGTGTTATTCCATTTTAAAAACACTTTCGGAGCTCTAAAGCGCTGATCGAAAAAGAACAATATCACAAGTATAGAAATTGTTATTTTAACTGAGTAACGTTCTAACTTTTGTAAACAGCCTGTTTTTTGCCGAAATTTTTGCCTTAGCGAATATTAATTTTTGAATGAGAGAACACTAACACGCCTCGCTTTTGCAGTTTAGTTTCCCATTTTTTAGAATGTCCCTGAATGTGTTAACCGCAAAACAAGCTTTTTTTATTGTACCCAAAAATGTTTAACCATAGATTCCACGAATTCCAGCTGAAAGGCCGTTGCCAAGAAGCTTTGAAATTTGTTGTTTGCAGTCCAATGTTGCCAACAATAACCCGAAGGTATACGCATGTATTTTTTTAGAAAACTACAAGAAAAAACGAAGTATTCCTTGATGTCTATCAAGTTCTCAATTTCTGGTCAACGTGGTAGAAACTGATACCATTTTTTATGATAAAAGAAGATAAAGTATTGATCTAACACAATAAAGCCCCTTTGGTATAGCATAAGTTTCACTGAAATACTGGAGGCAAGGAGCTTTTCATTCTATGTTTTTATTAATAGAATATTTTCAGAACGGAATTTGAAATAGGGTACACCGGGTCACAAAAATTAAATAAACTCAAACAATTTTTCATTCAGAACTTTTGCAGTCAGACGCCACAATTCTTTGCTGCAAATTTCAATTATTAGAGGAATTTTTCACAAGCGGATAATTAATTTGGTTTAGAAAATTATTTTTTTTCTGAAGTAATTTTTTAGATAACTAAATTTCGGTGTCTTCCAATTTTAATGCGGTGACTTCAAAACTAAATCAAAACCGCTAAAAATTGCCAGCATAACATCAATTGTTTTACCTTTCTTATAAAATAACGAATTCGAATCAGTCGAAATTTTGTTTGGAGATATTAGATTGAAAACAATGAAACCAGCAAAAGTTTTCAACGGGAAAATTTGGTTGAACGCTACCGCGGAACGAGTTGAAACTAAACATGAGTGCTTGAAAGTTCAGTTCAGCCTCTTCAGCTCTTAATGAAAGCAATTTAGATCACAGATCATTATCGAACAAGTTCAACTAGCAAATTATAACCCCGCAAAGTAAAGATGAAAAATAAGTTATTATGACCAGTGTATTGCAGATCCATGTTTTAATAAAAAAATCAATTAGGTTGGAAAAAAATTGTGCAATCGGAGGACCCAAGTATGTTTAATTTTACAATGCATTCCATCAAATTCCACCAAATGTTTAATTTGATAGCATTCCTTTAAATGCTCACATTTTTGGTCTACTTTTTCGTTATTTAGTTTTTGTAAAGAAAATTATATATTTTAAAAATTTTTAACATTAATGGGAATTTATAAATTTTGAAGTTAAAAAAATGCAACAAAATTAAAGTTTTAGGTCTTGAATACGACAATTTTTGGGGATGAAAAAGTGCTAAGATTACCGATCCGCCACTCATTGATAATGAGTCTATTCGAACTAATGTTTCAACAAAAACTTTGCAGCATACACATATGAAACATTTGGGAAAAAGATAAACAACAATTTCAACAATATGTCTTAAAAAAGTAGCCAGCTTTGCTTTCAACACACAAAAAAATAAGGTAAAATTACCTTAACTTTTTTGTGTAACAATCTGCTGTACGTCGCTTTATATTTTTTTGTGAAACCACTAAACAAAATGATGACGTTTGCATAACAAAAACATAAACGACCCCTATCTTGAAAGATCTTGCAACATTCTTGCAAATGAGGTTTATCTTGAGAGGAGATTTATTAAAAAAAATTACAAATTCTGGAAGAAGTTTCCTCAATTGTTGGTTGATAAATTAACTGGATGGAATGTTTCCGAAAATTGCCTGCGTGTCGATTCAAAGCATTCCGCGGGTCGATTCAAAGCATTCCGCGGGTCGATTCAGTTTCTATGACTGGATGATAATTTTTGCGGGACGAGCATTTGTATCAACCAACAATTTTGTTTTTTTTTGCATAAACTGTGAATAAGTTAGCCTTTGTAATGAAGCGAATTCCGTCATGTTTTGGTTACTCGTTGTCATGTTTTGGTTTTGGTGGACCGCATTCCTGTAAACCGAAAGTCTGAACTTAATGCCCACGGGTGTACCCTTTTGTACCGTTTTTGATGTCAAAAGTCAAAAGGGTCAAACTGAAAATCGGTCAAGCGCAAAGTCACAAAAAAACGGCCGAGGAGTAACTTCGTTTGAGAGAAATTTTAAAATTGTGGAGTCGAAGATGCTCTGGCATTCATTAAAAAATCTGGCATCCATCGGCATCCTCTGGCATCCATTGTATCTTTAACCTATTATTGGACTTGATCTAACTTTTATTGAGCAACTTATTTAATTGTTTTGACTCTTTTACTTTGATTATCATCGGTGGAGAGCATGGATACAACCAGCAGTAGCAAGGGGCAGAGCATCGTGAATACAATTGAAAAAGATAAGGTAAATGATCTAACAAGAAAGTTTTGAGCCTCCGCAAAACCGTAGTAGAACAATAGAAACAAATTGATGCGCTAAAAGATAAACAAGGAAATATAAACGACCGCCTCAGGGCTCAAGAACGTTATACGAGGAAAGATAGTGTACTTATAACAATCCCCCCTTTTGACACCAGAACAGCTAAAGATGTTACGAGTGAGACACCAGTTCTTTTTGAAAAAATGTTGCAAATCAAGCTGGCCTATTGTGACATAAAAGCTTGCCATATCGTACCCGGGACGTTGAAAGGTAACTCAATGCCTACAGTGATTTGCAAGTTTCTCTACTTTGCGGACAAAAATTTGATCTGGACAAAAAAACCAAAATTACGAAACGTGAAAAATCATATCAACGGACTGAATATCTACATAAACGAACCATTGCCTGAGTGCGAAGCACTAATCAAGCAAGAGGCGAGCAAGCAAAATTTTATTGCGTCCACTTATAATTGTACTGTCTCTGTTAACGGTGAATGTTGACAAAACGGACAAAACAAAATTTGTTAGAGTAAATTAAATCGAGGATTTGAACAAACTGATCCCGGTTAAACGAAAACGACCATTCCAAATCACCTTCTCGGCAAATGATCGCGAGATGCCTGTTGCTAAACGGTCAAACAACCAAGCAAACTATCTTCTTACTACTCTCAACCCACTATGGAAGGACAAGTAAATAACTGACTGTAACTGAACCTTTTCTGCTTGAAGTTAATTAGTTCTTTTTGTTGCTACAGTTAACTTTAGTATCTTGTTTCTAGCGGATAATAACTCTTTCAGCTAAGACTTAAGACCTAGGTTAAAACAACTAGTAGTTACTTTCAAAAATGTTGTCATATGTTAGCGTTTTCGGCTCCATCCTGTGACTTTCGCGGGAAACCTGAACATGTTTTGTGATTTTCGCATTCCAGGTTTTGGTGTTTGGAGCTAACTATTTTTCCCTCTACCTTCTCGTTGCTTTTGAACTAACACTCTCTGATTTCCGCGGAGTCCTTTCAAATTGTCCATTATAGTAATGGTAGAAAGAAAGAACAGTAAAGGTTAGTGACAACATGAATTTAAAAAATTTTTTTCCTTTTGTTCTCTTTTTTTTTGCTAAAACCCGTATCTTTTTTTCTTCTCTCTCCCTCATATATGAAGAGCCGCGAAAATCAAACATAATTTAGGCTATTGTTTATGTAAGCGGGGATTGATTTGGCCTGTGTATTGGCTTTTTATGACTAAAAAATGATTATCAACAGAGACACAAACAACGCTAACGTTAAAACAATTAATTAATCTTGCAGCAAAACATGAGATCACTGCCGCGAAACTTTGACGAGTTTAATGTTTACTTAAATACCGTGGAATTAAAACCTGACTTGGTTTGCATTACAAAAATTTGGTTTTCTGAACAGAGTTCGTGTGAAATTTTTAATTTGGATAGTTACCAACGCCTCTTAGTAGCTTCAAGAAAAAAACGAGGAGAAGGCGTAGGTCTTTATGTGAAAGAAACCGTTTGTTACCGAGTGGAAAAGAAACTAACAGCAAAAAATCTGCAGATCATTAGTGTTTCGGTGCAACTGAAAAAATCTAAACTATTAATTTCATGTGTATACATTCCACCTAACGCGACAACTTTTGAGACTTTCGAGATACTAGATCAATATCTCGATGAACTTGTTTTTTCAACCAAGAATTCATCAGGTTATTTGTGGTGATATTAATGTTAATATCATTCAAAATGGAATTAAACAAAAGTTTTTGAGAAACCTAATGAACAGAAACAACATAGATATTCCAAAAATTTTAGCACCAAGAAGGGAAAATGCTTCCTCAAAATCATGCCTGAACGTCTTTTTTTCCAACTTTCCATTGAAAATAACATTGGACCAATCGGATGTTTCAGATCATCACCCTGTACTAGCAACTTTGAACACAAATTTTAGAGTTAGCTGCAAAGAATCAAATAGTTTTTCGGGAAATTGGAAAGCATTAGAGAATGAAAATGAGCTCATAGAGGCCCAATATTTTCTAGGAGTAAAATTGAAAAATCTTTCCAGCCCCAAGAAAACAATTGATAAAGAGATCTCTGAGCTTCACAGTAGTCTCATGATAACGCTAGAAAAGTTTTGTCTCATGAAAAAAGTGAAACGTAGCAAAAGAAAAAACTGGATAG